>NC_028354.1:17964893-17967059 GCF_000741045.1 Vigna radiata var. radiata | reverse complement strand
AACATTTTGGCGCCCACCGTGGGGCCGAAGTAGAAGATTCCCTATGGTGACCACCAGGAGCAGAGACGGAAATAATACAGATCCTATGGAGCAAATGAGGCGACTTCAGGACCAGTTGGAACGACAGAATCAACTCATACTACAACAACAAGAGGCCTATTTAAAGATCACTGAAGAACTCAAACAACTCAAAGAGAAACAGCGCGACGCAACAGATGATCACAGCCGGAATGAAGATGAAGACCATACGGCACAGAACAGGGGACCTCCTCGCTCACCGGAGCTGCTACCCTTCACGGAGGCTATCATGCAGGCTCCTATGCCCGATCGGCCTCCCCCGCAAATAGAGAAATTTGACGGAACAACCGATCCGGAACATCACCTCCGAAGCTTCCTGGATTCAATGGCCTTTTATTCCAGCGACGATCCGGTCAAATGCCGAGCGTTTTCCCTATCCCTGAAGGGGGAAGCTCTCGAATGGTACTATGCTCTCCCTCCTAACTCCATTGACAGTTTCCGTACGTTTGCCGGGCTACTGAAGAGGCAATACGTATCTAACCGAAAAGAGGCAACCACAGCGGCCGAACTCGTCAATCTCAGACAGGAGAAAGACGAGCCACTTAGAAAATTCATGCACCGNTACACTGAAGTAGCAAGAAGAGTAAAGGGGGTAAGTCATGAGTTTATCATCACTAATCTACCTAACTGCCTGAAGCCGGGTTATGTTTCAGAATCACTGTATGCCAAATTGCCTAAAACCATGGAGGAGCTACAGGAAAAAATGAACAAGTTCATTATGATGGAAGACCAGCGGCATTTTCGCCGAAAAACGGACGCTGTCACAGCCGGGACAAAACATGAGGGGGGACGGTCACGAGATAAAAACCGTAACCAAAGGCCGCCGCAAAAATACGCCCCTGCGCCTTATAATCCTCAGTACAATCGGTACGCCCCTCTAACGGCCTCTAGGGAGAGGGTATTTGAAAAAGCCCTACAGGCCAACCTAATTTCCGCTCCGAGACGAGGAACCCCAGATGCCGCAGACGGAGCTAAAGTTTGTAGATATCATGGCAACCAGGGGCACACTACAGAAGAATGCCGGGCCCTCAAAGACAGGATTGAAAAGTTAATTCGTGAAGGACACTTGCAGGAATTTGTCCGAACAGATGCACGCCAACGAGACCGATCACCGAGGGGAGCTAGAAGAAGTCCCGAACATACCAGAAGAAATACCGAGCGTTCCCGGAATCAGCACCGAGAACGCTCTCACAGTAGACCCCAAAAGCGCGACCCCACTCCGCGGGGACGGATCGATACTATATCGGGCGGTTTTGCGGGAGGAGGGGCCTCATCCTCAGCTCGCAAAAGACACGAAAGAAGTCTACGAAGCGTTCACAACATCGTTCGCAACCATCTATCGATGCCGGACATCACCTTCACTGACGAAGATTTTCACGCTCCAGATCCCGACCAGGACGATCCAATGGTAATAACCGCCCGCATAGCCGAGTACGACGTAAGTAAAGTTCTGATCGATCAAGGCAGCTCCGTCAATATCCTATATTGGACCACTTTCCAAAAGATGGGACTGTCGGAAGACATAATAGCACCATTCGGAGAGCAAATTGTCGGCGGGCGAACGAGTGGATACTAGAGGGTACGTAGATCTCAGAACCCGGCTGGGAACTGGCGACAGGGCCAAGGAACTCCGTACGCGGTTCCTGTTGGTAGAAGCCCACACCTCGTATAACGCCCTCCTTGGGCGGCCCTGCCTCAACGCCTTCGATGCCATAGTTTCCACTCCACACCTGGCGATGAAATTTCCTTCGGAAGAAGGAAAGATATGTACCGTACGGGCGGATCAGAAAGTCGCCCGACAGTGTTATGTGGCTTCTCTGAAAGACAAGACATATCGTAGAGAAAAACGATCGGAGGCAATATTGNTCGATTTAGATCCCAGGACCAACACTGATGATCGCATTCAACCCCAGGGGGATACCAAACAGTTCATTCTCGGCAGAAACGCCGACCAAACCACTTCCATCGGCGCCGGCTTGACCCCCGAGCAGGAAAAGGACCTAACTGCATTACTGAAAACGAACAGCAAACTTTTTGCGTGGACCGCCTCCGACATGCCAGGAATTCACCCCAGTGTGATCACCCACA
>NC_028354.1:17960539-17962333 GCF_000741045.1 Vigna radiata var. radiata | reverse complement strand
AAAGGAGGCGGTGCTGGAGTCGTACTCGAAGGACCGGACGGTCTACTAGTCGAGCAGGCCATATCCTTCAACTTTCAACTCAGTAATAATCAAGCTGAATACGAGGCCCTAATCAGCGGACTACTTCTGGCAATCGAATTGGAGATCGAACGTCTTGAATGCCGAATGGACTCGCAGTTAGTCGTCGGGCACATAAATGGCACTTTTCAAGTCAAAGATAATCATCTGTTACGATATTATCACAAGGTTAGTAATTTGATTACATCATTTGACAGCTTCAGCATTGCACATGTACCCCGAGCGCAGAATTCCCGGGCGGATCTATTGTCCAAACTGACGCACAGTCGGGACAAATCTCAGCTAACCTCGGTGATCAGAACCGCGTTAGATAAACCCCTGTTAGAAACGTGTTCCATTGATCTCTCAAGGACCGACTGGCGACACGAAATTATACAACTAATGACCCAACAGGAGCAGGGCGGGTTCGTGAGCGCCTCCGACGCTAAACGGATCGCCCGGTATACATTTGTAGGCGACGACCTCTACCGCCGCGGTTATACTACCCCCCTGTTGAAATGCCTATCTACCGATGAAGGACAATATGTTATCCAGGAGCTACATCATGGGATTTGTGGAACACACTCGGGCAAGAAATTACTCCGAGCAAAAATATTACGAGCTGGCTTCTATTGGCCCACCATTGACAGAGACTGCGCAGATTTCGTGCGGAGATGCATCTCTTGCCAAGCTCACGGACAAGATAACCGGATCCCTCCGTCAGAACTCATGGGAATTATTCCCCCATGGCCCTTTGCTCAGTGGGGGATGGACATCGCCGGTCCCTTGCCGGTCGGAAGCGGACAGCACAAATATCTCCTTGTAGCGGTTGATTATTTTACCAAGTGGATAGAAGCGGAGGCCCTCGCTACAATTACCGCCAAGAAGGTGCAGAGTTTCATTTGGCACTTAATTTGCAGATTCGGCATTCCACAAAAAATTATCACAGATAACGGTCGGCAATTCATAGACCGCACGCTAGAAGATTTCCTCCAAGGGTTTGGCATCAAACATGTTACTAGCTCGGTGGAGCATCCTCAAACNAACGGTCAAGCAGAGGCCGCTAACAAAGTCATCATTGCAGAATTAAAGAAACGACTAGGACAGGCGAAAGGTTTATGGGTTGAAGAGTTACCAGAGGTATTGTGGGCCTACCGTTGTACACCGCACGGAGCTACCGGAGAAACCCCGTTCAATCTTACATATGGAACGGACGCCATGTTACCGGTCGAAGTGGGGGAGCCCTCCTTGCGACGGAATATGCAGGATCTGACTATTAATGATCAACAGTTGAGGGTAAACCTAGACACCTTGCCTGAACGACGTGAAGCAGCCTTAGTCAAGAATGCAGCTCAGAAAAGACTTATCACTCGGCGTTACAATTCCAAAGTTAAACCACGCAACTTTGCCGAAGGAGACCTAGTTTGGCGAAAAAGAGGAGATGCCCGGAAAGACAGAACGCACGGAAAACTCGCCGACAAATGGGAAGGACCCTTTCGCATCTCGGACGACTTGAAGAATGGAGCTTACCGCCTGGAACATCTTGATGGGACGAACGTTCCCAACACATGGAATGCGACTCATCTTAAATTTTATTACAGTTGAAATTATTGTTTACATTTACGAACAATGTTATATTTTTCAATGAAGTATTCCAGTTCCAGCATATGCTTTGTATTGGTATCAAAGATGGGCGTCATGCCCCCTAGATTCTTCAATCTAGGTCAAAGATGGGCG
>NC_028354.1:17958101-17959225 GCF_000741045.1 Vigna radiata var. radiata | reverse complement strand
TTCAATCTAGGTAAAAGATGGGCGCCATGCCCCCTAGATTCTTCAATCTAGGTAAAAGACGGGCGCAATGCCCCCTAGACTAAGCCGGACGCCACGACTCATAGACTATCAAATCTCGGCAGAAACCGGACGACTTACCCTCGGCGGTAAAAAACGAAGATTCGAGTTAAAGTTCAAGTAACAAGACTAGATCTTCAACAAAGTTCATAATAGCAAAAGCAAAGTTCATAAAGAATACTACCAACAGAACATCACAGTCAGAGCAATTGATGAGAAAATAAAGTCAACGTGATGAGTAGAGTTCAAAAGATTACAACCTAAGAACGAAAAGACCAACAGGTATATAAAATATCCTAAGCATCTACGTTAGTTGCCTCCCCCTCCTCCTCTTCAGCAATCTCCTCCACTGGCTCTTCATGGGCGACTTCATCCTCGGCCTCGGCCAGATCTCCTTCTTCGGTAAAGGTACCGTCGGGAATATCCTTGATCGGCACCATCTCACCACGATACACATCTTTATATATATCAAAATCAAAGGCACTAGGCGCCACATTAGCTAAGCGTTCCATTTGCCTCAGCGCCTTCTTAAAACCCTTTGTGTGTTCTTGACGAATGGCTGCAAACATCTCCGCCTCGGTATCCTTCCATTCTAGTGAGGCCGCCTTCAGCGCGTCTCTCTCCTTCCGAACGGCATCCGCTTCAGTCAAAGCCTTCTTGGCCAACTCCAATTCCTTCGCCAGATTATCCCGCTCGGTCCTAGTCCGCATACTCAGTTCTCTCAGCTGCTCATGGATCGCATGACTTTCGGCCAACATCCTGGCCGACTCTTCAGCGTTCTTAGCACAGTCAGCATGAGCGATACGAACGTCCTCCAGCTCCTTCTTCAACCGGTTCAATTCACCTTGGACATCCCCGCGGTTGGAAGCATAGGCCATTTTGTACGCCGCCGCTCCACAATTTAAAATATGGTACAAAAGATACTCCGACATTTGTTGCTCAGACATAGCGGCCATTGCCTTTTCCTCAGCAGCATCAAAATTGAATTCGATCTTGTGCCTTAGATCGAAGCCGGGATCATACATACCCAAAGGTAATTGGCGTTCAGGAACCGACTCTTCCTGAAC
>NC_028354.1:17929099-17956396 GCF_000741045.1 Vigna radiata var. radiata | reverse complement strand
ATGTACGATCCTATATTTCCAACGATCGGAAATAACTAAAGACCGAACGGTCTTAGTGGACAAGCAGCCCACTATAGCGCCACATTCTCACTGGGCTCAAGGCCCAATTCATAAAAATATATCATTCAGATATATTCACCAAATAATATCCAAACAAAGATATTATAACAGAGATATGTCAAGTAAGATTATATTTTATTCTGTTTATATTACTGTTATTACTGTTAATATTATATCAATCCAAAGCCTATAAATAAAGGCTAGAGGATTCCAAACAAGGTACGCTCTCTGAATATACTTCACTCACACTGCATACAACATATCTCTCATCAGTTCTCTTCCAACAGAGAATTTCTTATACACGCCTAACTTGAGCGTCGGAGTGCCTTTTCAGGTACCTCCCTCCCAGTCAAAGCTAGGAGACCACCGGACGGCTGAAGTCAACGAGAAGACGTACGGCCAGAAATCACGAAAAACGGGCAGAAACGCAGAAGACGACGTCATCAAGGTTAGTACTTCGGTCCCAGTAAATTTACACCGTAACAATCAATAAATAAGGGAATGGAAACATATGATAATATTTTTTTCACTTTCACAGTTACAAACTTAATTTTTCTTCTATCTTAGTTTCCACTTTATTTTATCTTTCTAATATATCTTTTTTTTTTTATCTTTGCCCTTCTTTTACAATGATCAATCTTAGATGTGGTCTACCTTGGATTATTATTATATTTTTTGGGGACATTTTTATAATCTTCTAAAAAAACATTATCGAGGCCAATCCAAGTAAATAATCATTAGATATCCTTTGAGAATGTGATTTTCTTTTAAAAATTATACGAGGATTACATTTACATAAAGTTATACGATAAATAAATAAATAAATTAAATTAAAGTATATTTACCAAATTTCTATATCAGTATAAATATAAATTCTAACCTAATGTTTTATTATCAAATATGCCATCTAATATATAATAGCAATAATGTATGTGAAGGCAAAATTCGATTTATTGTGTGACGTAAGTTTTCGACATCAACCCATTCTGGTTAAGAACAACAGATTCACTCTAAATAATATTTAAAGAAAACAATGAATGATTAAGAATGAGTTGTGTATTCCTTTAGAATAGTTTTCTCTTTTTTTTTTCGGAAAATAAATTTACAATCCTGATATTAAAATGATTAATATTATTTTTGGGTACATTTTCCTGTTAGTGGTATTGGCACGCTTACGATGTAAATCCAATAGAGTTCTCATTTTCTAACAAAACGAAATATTAATTCAGTCTAGTTAAGCTTAAAAAGGTAAAATAAGTATATTTGTTTATATAAACCACTTATTTAAAAACAGATTTTTTTTTTCAGAAAACGAAGTGTTTACAAATTAAACAAACACACTAAAAAAGTTATAAACATGCATATTTGATTACATTAATCTTTTTAAAGAACAAGAACAAACTCAGTCATGGAGATTGATTTATCGTATAAGAGAAATGGAACCATGTTTGCGTAAAAGGTTAGGGTTTTTTTTTTCATAGGGAAAAAGGGTTTAATACGAAGGAATTTTTATAAAATATTAAAGACCAACTGCGATCATTTTAAGTAGATTTTAGCCAAGTTTTATAAAATATTAATCATTTTTATTACTCTAATTAATTATCAATTAATCATTTTTATTACTCTAATTAATTATCAATTGATTATTTTTATTGGTCCAATTAATTACCATTATAACGCTAATTAATCACTTTTATTTTTACATGGCAACATAAAATATATTCCTTCATATTTTTATTCTTAAACCAAAAATAAATAATGCATGGAATAATATGCATGATTATATGGTATAATCTATAAAAAAAAAAAATCTAAAATTTCAAACTTTTCGAACTTCCATCTTATCATGCATAAAATTGATTGTACTAAAAAGTAATTAATGTTTTTTTAATACAGGTGGTTGAAATCCCATTAACCAAAATTTCAACATTTTTTTTGTCACATTTTGTATAAATTATGTTTATTTAACTTTACTTATACATTATTACGCACTCTCTGAAATACAGACTTATTTTTCATCTTTATATATCTTATTCACTAATTATAAACTCTATTTGCAAACTAATGACTTTTCAAAATCTTTCTTCATGTATTTTTCAAAGCTTGGTTGTATCCTATTTTTTTAACCCAGTGTGTTTCTCTCATTATAGTTGAATTGCTGGATTACATGTGAATCAAATAATACTGAATTATTACCTGATTTATAGTAAAATATTTTGTTTTTATAGGACCTTGATCACATTCCCATTAATGAATTAAATAAATTATTTCCTTCTATCTCTTGTTTCACAATTTAAAGATTGTGATAGGTTCGTTGTATTGGCTTAACAACGAAATTTGTTGTAATATATTAATATTATATTGCAAAAGTTGGTTTTGGAATTTTAATTTTATAATATTGGTTTTGGAATATTAATTTTATAAGGTTAGTTTTAGAATGCTGGGTGGAAACGCGCTCTGCAACGTCCAATATTTTGGCAAAAGGGCACTTTTGCATGTTTATGTTTTATAAATACAGCACCCCAATTCATTTCAAAGGAGGACCAAAAAATATTTTCTAAACTCTATTTTCTCTCTTAATTTTTTATCTTCCTTTCTTGTTTTCTAAATCTCATCCTGAATATAAACTTGTAAAGAGTTTCTTGCTAGTTCTAAAATCCGAAAATACATTCGAAAAATTCTTGTTGTATCCTGAGATATTTGCATAATATACTACTGATAAATCCTTAAAGACAGTGAACTTATACGTCTCAGGAAATATTACTCGTGATTTTGTCAATTTTTTTACAACAAAATTAACCAATCAATGAGAGTGGTTTTAACAAATCAAGAAAGTATGAATAACATTGAAAGAAAATTTGCATATTCAACCTTATCAAAGTCAATAAATTCGATACACCATCTTTCAAGATTTCATGCTCTTAATGTGAATGTATTATATTGAGACAACAATGCATTTTATGAATTTGTTAACCCAAAATGTGATTTCTACCAATAACTTTAAAGTCTATTAAAGAACATTACATGTAAACTTTTAAATTAGGTTTAAACCTCTTTTTGGTCCATAAGTTATGAGCGGATGTTCAGTTTAGTCCCCACTTTAAAAAATGTAAACATTTGATTCCTAAGTTATAAAAAATATATCAAATGAGTCCTTTTTTGATGTTCATAGTCAAAGTACAAAGAGCAATCTAAAGTACTGTTATTATTAAGAAACAAATCAGAGCAATCTAAAGATGTAACAGTTGTTAAGAAACAACCAAAAACAGTATTTCAAGTCAGAAAGGGACTCATTGGATACATTTTTTATAACTTAGGGACCAAAGATTTACATTTTTAAAAACGGGAACTAAACTGAACATGCGCTTATAACTTAGGGACCAAAAAGAGGTTTAAACCTTTAAATTACGGTCATTATAAACAAAACCTATTATCCACTAAAGTTTTATATTTTAGGGTCAATTCCAACTTCTTCAATTCTTTTTATTTTAGCCTTTTCCATTTCAGAGTGATGATCACATCTGTCTTGCTAAACTCTTAATTGTTGTTTATTTTGCGTTTCATAAGGTTTAAAATGTACTTTGTTTATTAAAGTTTGTCAACAACTTGTGCACTCCACATGATTTATCCAATTTTGATTATGCTTTTTGTTTCGGGGTAAATTTTGGGATCGAGACACTAACTTGGATTCTGCTACTTTCTGGTACTGGATTACTGACTTTCTCGATATTCCGCCGCACGTTCCTCAAACCATTTGTTGCGCTCCAAACTTTGACCGAGAGGGGATACCTGCAAAGGCACTATGACGCTCAAGTTAGGCATCTGTAGTAGGATGTTCTCGGCTCTCAGTAAGGCAATGCTCAGAGTGAGAAAATTTGGTAGAGGAATTGTTGTGTGACGATGATGAAAGTGGAGAATGTAATGAATGTAACCGTACGTCGTTGGATGTCCTTGGTTCTCTATTTATAGGCCTTGAACTGATATAAGATTAACAAAATATAAGCAAAATAAAATATAAACTAACTTACTTGATTACCCATAAACAATTCCCTTTATATCTCTAATTAGATATTATTTGATTCTCCACATCACATTATTTGATTTCCAGTATTTTTAGTGAAATACCTTTTAATTTGTAGATGGGCTATCAGACCATTAGTCAGGGTTGGCCCAATATTATGGCCCAGCGTGATGGTTGATTTATTATCTTGTTGACCGGTCGTCTGGTAACCGACCGCTGGAGGCATCCCACCGTACATAATCTCCCCCAAGTCCGAGTTAAGCGTACGGTTATAGGGTGACTTAACTATAGGACTTTTAAAGTGTGATTAGAAGGTGGACGAGCGTTGAAGGATGATTCAGACGTTCGAGTCGTGTCAGATAGAGAGACAGTGGGACAGGGGTGATCGCGTGTGATTTTACAAGACGCAGTCGTGTTGCCGTTTAGCGTTGTAGTCATGATTAGCTTTTTCCCGCTTTTGAGGCAGTGACAGAGTCGTCAAAAAAGGGTCGTTAGATCATTTGCATCTAATGGTACAGATTGGATGGCGGTTTTGTCAGTTTTCCACATTAATGAAAAGGTTGTCTAAGGCAAACTTACCCGTCACTTTTGCCTTTGCTTCGTCGCCCTAATTACTGAAGTTCCTGTGCTCTATCTTTGCGAGTTTTCTTCTTCTTGGAACACATTTGCGTCAAGTCCTCTTCTTCTTCCCAGGTAATAATGGCTTATTTTTCGCCTGTTTATTCTCTATCTAATAGTGAGGAAAGGGGGCGTGATGACTCGCCGGATGCTCAGACAGAGGTGGTTGAATCCATTTCGTCCCTTCTTAGTGGGGACAAAGTGTTTGTAAGTGGGGGAGTAGTCGTCGATGGCCCTGAAGAGGGCTGTTCGTCTTCACCTTTGGATTATGAGTGGGTCTCTCGAGAAGTTGGAGAGCATAGTGCTCTATTTGTGATTAGGGCCATGTTATTAGAATGGGTAAATAACAATTGCGTTCTTAGAACTTTAGGTTACAATCTCAGCCTGAGGCTTATGATTTGTAGACAGGACGAAAGGGTTTTCCACGGGGAAGATATGGCGGGTAGGAACTGCTTCTATATTTATTTGTGCTTGTTATATGATCTTTACGTTAGATTACCTTTCACTGGATTCCAAATGGATATTTTGCGAATCTTGAATGTAGCCCCCTCGCAATTACATCCGAACAGCTGGGGTTACATTCAGGCGTTCGGTGTGTTATGCCAGTCTTTAAGTATCCATCCCACTGCTAAATTATTCTTGTACTTCTTTAAAACACGTCCTGACGCCAAAAGGGGTTGGGTATCCTTAAGCTCTGTTTTCCAAAAATGTCATCTTTCAACTATTTGTCGAGTCATACAAAGATTTCAAAAAGCAATTCTTTAAAATTTCTATCACCAACTTGGGTCGGCCATTTTTCCTGTGCGATGATGGTAGTCCTAAATTTCCATTATATTGGACCAAAAATCCTCAAATGATAACTTCCTGGTCTTTAGAGGATATGACCGACACTGAACGGAGGGATTTGGACGCACTGGTCAGGTTGCCTCGTCCGTTTTCCTCACGGAAGATAGACAACTGCCTTAGATACAATGACTTCAAATCGAGGGTGTTTGGTATGTTCTTTGGTTGAATGCTTTGAGAATTTGTTTGGTGGATCCTTATTCGTGTTTTGTTGGTACCTTTTTGCAGAAGTCATGGGGAAAAAAGGGTGGTTGTGATTGGTTCAAGCTCTCCCAAGCTGCTACCAAGGCGGAGAGTACCTCTAACATTCCTGTGTGTCCTGAAAGCGTTCGTTATTCTGGCTTCCCTGAGTTTCGGACATCTCAGGAGTTAGGCGTCGTGCCCTCAGTCGGGCAATCTCTTCATTTTGTTTCTGTTGTGTCTCTTGCTGCTGACGTACATACGTTTTGCCTGTGCCTGCTGGAGTTCCTGTTGTTGACGTATAGTACAAGCTTGCTCTTCCAACTGTACCTGTAACTCCCATATCATATCTATTTGGCTGGGGTTGTCCATGCTCCCCGTGATAACCATTGAAATTTTTCAAATCTCGCCCCCACAGTGGACGCCAAAGTTTCGGGATAAATTTTGGAACTGAGACACTTTTTAATCTTTTGAGATTGTTAGAATGTATCAATTATTTTTGACCAAAGTAAAAATCGAGTTAAGTCAAAATAAATTAAAGACACTAGGTTTTAAAATTATAAACTAGATTCTCACCTTTTGTCTACTACGAGGAAAATGAAAAAATATTTCATTATTCTATTAAATTAAGTATTAAGATGAATGTGAATTATTGTTTTTAAGATAATAAATCTTTACTAAAAAGTTATTTTTTTGGCATTGTAAATCTTTTAACCATATTAAGTGTTTAGTGGAAGTTTATTGTGTCGTTCGTGGGATTTTATTTTGGTTTAAGTAATTAAAGTATTTTTTCAAAGTTTAAAAACACGTTAATGCACATAAGTTTATAACAATAAAACATAAATTGAATTTAAAATTCATAAAATAAAACATTCTTAAGAAACTTACGTGAAAAATAAAGATGGTCACCTAAAAGAAAATTATAGTCGATGTTGAGTTAAAATATTTTTTGCTATTTGCTTCAAAATAAAGAATATAAATTTTTATTTTTATAAATTTCAAATTTTGTATTGAGACAACTGTGTCTTTAATTTTGATAATTAGGTGCATGAAATTAGTGTAACTGTCATAAATTTATGCTCATTAGTATTTTCAAATCATTTATCAAGAGTTCCCTACATTTCAAATGAAAGGGAACACCAAACACAATTTTCTAAATAATTTTAAAATAAATTAAAACTAATAAATTACAAATATTAATCACATAAATTCCAAATACTAATCACATAAATTCCAAATAATTTCTGACATAAAGAACAATATGGCTACTTCCAGGAACTTTGCCTCTAATTTTATGATACAAGGAAAAGAAAAAGCCCCATTGGTTACTATCTGTGCCACGGATCGCGATCCTAGTGCCCCTACTTTAAAGCACTTGCAACCGTTGGTTTCTCTTCCCATCAACGGCTACGCGTTTCCTTTTCGTGTTTCAGAAAACCCTTTCCAAATTCCCGCGCCATTCTCTCTTTCCTCTCGGTCTATAAATATTCTCCCAAATCTCATTCCCATACCCACCCACTGCAATTTCCTTCGCTTTCTTCAGAGTTTAAAATTCCCAATTTCTTACACTTTCTCCGTCGAATCTCTTCTCGACATGGCTCGTACAAAGCAGACAGCTCGCAAGTCCACCGGAGGCAAGGCACCACGTAAGCAGCTGGCGACGAAGGCTGCCCGTAAGTCCGCTCCAGCCACTGGCGGTGTGAAGAAGCCTCACAGGTTCCGTCCGGGGACGGTGGCGCTGAGGGAAATTAGAAAGTACCAGAAGAGCACCGAGCTCCTCATCCGAAAGCTTCCGTTTCAGAGGCTTGTGAGGGAAATTGCACAGGACTTCAAGACTGACTTGAGGTTTCAGAGTAGCGCTGTTTCCGCGCTTCAAGAAGCCGCTGAAGCCTATCTTGTGGGGTTGTTCGAGGACACCAACCTCTGCGCTATTCACGCCAAGAGGGTTACCATTATGCCCAAAGATATTCAACTCGCTCGTAGAATTAGAGGCGAGAGGGCTTGAAAAGGCTTAAAGAGACTGTTGAAATGTTTAGTGGGTATGGTTAGGGTTCTGCCTTTGAATGCTATGGCTTGGGTTTGGCCTTTGGCTTAGTTGTAAGAATGGTGTAATTGTTTCCTTGTGGAATATGAAATGTGAATCTATCTTTTGAATGCCAAATGCTTTCTTTATCTTTCTTGGTAACAACTACTCTTTTTCTTTATTCTCAATGGGACATGTTTTTGGGACCAAGAACTGATTTTGAAATCATTGAACTGTAAATTTTCCCACGATGTGAAATATTGGTGAAATGCTTTTGAAGTTAATGTTGTATGTATCAGGGATTGGTTTGCCCAACATTGATTTCTTACTCAGTCTAAAGTTTAATTCTTGTGGTACTGGTTTGTGTAAAAAGATGAGGGTTTTCTGAGTATTGGTCAAGATTGGAAGGGATAATTGAAGTTAAATTTACGATGTATTAATGATTTATTTCTGTGGGATTTTTGAGAATCCAATCATTTCAAAACCCTATCTCTTGGTTTTTTGATTTGCTTCTTTCACCTTTAAAACCATTACTTTTGTTATTTTAAGAAATAAGCATCTATGATCCAGAAAACAGTGGAATCCATACGTAGACTGAGAGTGCTATTTTTCCTTTAAGATCAGTTAGATATCTAATAAAGTTTCTGGTTTTATAGGTAAGCCCATGTCATAATCCGTGATTCTGGCATCATGCATCTCTCTTAATAATGTTGGTTGGACATGAATCAACGAGTTAGACTTAAATTTAAATATATGCTTTGACGTATTTTCGACGAAAATTGAAAGAGTTTATTTGCCAACCTCTTGTATAATTATAGCGACAAGCTATTGTTTTAATTTACTTATAAAGTCTAATTTACAATGTAATTTATTATGAGATTAATAAATTATATTATAGAAGATTATACTTCTATAGTCAAACAACAATAAGATTTTCCATAAAATCAACTTGTCAATATTATAATAATGGTAAATTGCATCTTATTTTTATTTTTTACATTGCAATTAGTTAAATTACTTCTTAATGATATCTTTAATAAATATATTACATTTAAGGTTCAATTGGATTAAAAGATATGCATAATTGAAAACTATATTAAAACTTACGTTTAAAAATTCGAAAATAAAATTTCATGAAATAAAGAAAGCTAAAATCACAAAAAATAAAATAAAAGTGAAAGAGGGATAAAAAAACAAATTTAGCTTATTACAAACCACTGATTGGGTAATTTAGATATCTCCATATAAAAAAATAAGTTAGTAATTTCTTAACTAATATTCTTTCCTTAATTGCCAAAGATTGGCTAATAAATTTTCAAACTTATTTTCCAAAATCCTTGAACTAAAAAAATCACACAATTAATTTATTAAGTATTAAAAGTATGATAACCATTCCCTTATTTATATATATATATATATATATATATATATATGTATGTATGTATATTAAAGTAGTATGAATAAAATATAAACATAGGAACTAAAGTAATAGCTATTTGATATTTCATGAGCTACTTATATTTTTTTAAAAGATTATTTAAGAAAAGCGACAAGTTTCTTAATCTAACTGACAAGTTGGATTCTCTGACAGTGTCTGTCATGAATTTTTTTTGAAGTAAAATCTCTGAAGTTATACATAGCTTTAGAAAGAAAAAGGAGAGTAGATAATGACGATTTCTATTAATAAGGGCTTTCCCTTAAGGCTTTTACTTCTTTCTAAACTTTACAATTAAAGGTTGACTCTGTGAGGCTGAGACAACGTGATTCTGAACTTCGTTCACTTTCTATATTCAACTTTGTGGCCGTGAAAAGCTCTCGTTGTCCGCGCCATTGCTACACCTACACTACCCAGGTCCCATCTCTGCTATCTACGTCACATTCACTACTCACCACTCATTTCCTCATACAAATAAATAATTCACTTTTTTCAATGAGGAATTGAAAAAAACATTAAAAATTCAGCATTTTTTAAAAAACTGAAATTGCATTTCTCCAAGTTCCAAACTTTCTGCTTGATTCAGCTGTAATCTTTACTGTCACCGACTGATATCACGTGGGTTATTTTTCCTTTTCCTTTTTGCGTATTTTGTTTTCAGATATTTGTTGGTGATGGCTCTAGACGTGAGGTTAAGGAGATAAGAAGAAAAGGAGTAGTGGTACGTTATGTTGTACTGCGATAGTTAATTTACTGATATGCATCCTTCTGTTATTCAACTTCAACGATGATTGAAAGTTGAGTGCAAGAATTGATTGTATGATTCTATTATGCAGAAATAAAATGGGAGCTGCTCTGTTGCCTGATGCAGCATTTGGAATATTTCCATGCTGTTCCATTGTTCCCAGACACCCTTTGATCTGTAGAATAACTTCTGCTAGGTCAATTAGAAGGAGGTGGGCTTATATAACTAAACTGAGTTGTGTTATGTTTTTCTGTTACTTTCCAGTTTATGTTATTGTTAATTTCATTTTGCAGAAATTATTTCTTTGCTGACCAGAGGATCTCCAAATCAGCACACATTGTTTTTTCACACTCGGTAAGGAGTTGTGTACATAGCTTAGTTGGTGTTTATAAAGGGAGAAGATTAACTAATAAGGTTATATAGTAAAGTCTAAAGATAGGAAGTTTAGTAAAGTTATAGCCTTTTTTTGGAGTTGGCTAAATAAAGTCACTGACATTTCTCATAAAGATTGGGTTTGGCTTTTCAGCTGTATACTTGCTAGTTTTAGCAAACTCTTCGAACAGTGAAGCATTATCTGGTAGAATTCCAGAACAGAATTAAATATTTACCATGAAGTAGCAGTAATCGGTCAGAGTATCACCTAAGGCAATGCTGCTAAGTTATAAAAATAGCCAATATTTTGAATAGGAATTCTTTACTTGGAATTCACCTTTCCATCTTTCCATGTTGCTTATGAACTTATCATTTGGCCTCGTTTCTATTCAACATGCCTTTTTGCAACTTTTCTTATGACAGTTCAAACCATTTTTCTTGAATCTACAACTTGACTACCTTTACCAAGTTGATATATTGTCTGGTAAATTACATATAACGTACACGTTATTAAGAGTTGTCTACACCATTTACACATGGTTTAAAAGAACCATTTTTATTGCACGTGATTTTTCTGTTACACTTAAGCAGTTGAATTATACCTAGTGTCAAATGGTTAGAGTTTGGGGTAGAGTGGAGGGTAACAGAATAAGGTATTTTAAAAAGATGACCAGTGTCATTTCTCTGGAAAATGCAGAAAATGAATTCTTGGTGTAAGTAGTTTTAGTTCAGGAACAATTGGCTGCTTGAGTCATTGAGTGGTTAATGATTAACACTACTCTCTGTAAACTGTTAACTTTATCTTTAATTTGTTTTTCCTAAATTGGATTTTTTAAACCAGAAATGTATGTTTTGGAGGTTGGTCATTTTGAATAATAGGGTTCAATAAGGTGACCAAGTTTTACATATCTTTTAATGATACTCTAGTTAGTAGGTACAAATGACAATTGCTTATGTTTTGGTAATGGGAGAGTGACCTATATTTATTTATTTCTACGACAGAAAGATTCAGATGACACATTAACAGACGTAGTTTTCGATCAGGACGGTCTTTCTGTAAGAAGTGATGTTATAGGAATAGAAAATGAATTAGAGATAGCCAAAAAGGCTCTCTCAGAGGCGCAGCACAGACAAGAGGCTATCGAGAAAGAGAGAGATCAATTACTTGAAGAACTTGCTCGTTCTGAGGCTAAAAATCAGGAATACATCAATACCATTTTACATGACAAGGAAATAGCTATAGCAGAACTTGAGGCTGCGAAATCTCTTTTCCAGAAAAAGCTGGAGAGCTCAGTGGAAGAGAAGTTCACCTTGGAATCTAAGCTGGTCCTTGCCAAACAAGATGCTGTTGATCTTGCTGTGCAGGTTGAAAAATTAGCAGAGGTTGCTTTCCAGCAGGCAACTTCTCATATACTAGAAGATGCTCAACTCCGAATTTCATCTGCTGAAACCACAGCTGCTGAAGCAGCACTTCTGATTGAAAAACAGATTAAGGATGCAACTGAGGGAACAATATCATCCATTGTGGAAAAATCAAGACATGCTATAGAGAGGGCTTTAGTTGTGGCAGAGGAAGCAGGTGAACTTGCAAAGAGGTCCGTGGACACATTTATAGATGATACGTCTCCATTTACTGAAGTTGCAGACGTCCAGGCAGAAAATATAAAGTTACAAGGAATAATAAGTGATATAGAATCTCAGTTGATGGTTGCAAGAAGTGAGGCTGATAAACTGAATTTCGAGTTAGAGAATACCAGACAGAAGTTACAGGCATTTGAGCAAAGAGCTAATGATGCAGAGAAAGCCATGCTTGAATTTCAGGAGTCAAGCAGGAAAAACAGCCTCAAGAAGGAGGAAGAGATGAAGTCAATGTTGGACAAAGTGAAGAAAGATGTGGCAGAAAGAACGAAAGCTATTTCCAAGGCTTTTAAGGCTGACTTGAAGAACATCAAGGCTACTGTTGAGGCTGCCAAAGAAGTGGTTCATTGTAAAGATTATGCCTACCTAAGAAGATGTGAAGCCCTGCAGAGATCATTAAAGGCATCAGAAGATGCTTTGAAGACGTGGAGACAGAGAGCTGAAATGGCTGAATCATTGCTGTTGAAGGGAAGGCTACAAGATGAAGGCGATGAAGATTCTATCTATGTTGTAAATGGGGGACGGATAGATCTTTTGACGGATGTTGATTCTCAAAAGTGGAAACTACTAAGTGATGGTCCTCGTAGAGAGATACCTCAGTGGATGGCAAGGAGGATTAACGCTGTCTCTCCCAAATTTCCACCCAAAAAACTGGATGTTGCTGAAGCATTCACATCAAAATTCAGATCCTTGGAGTTGCCTACAGCAGATGAAGTATGGTCCATTGCTCGAGAAAAGCCAAAGGAAGGAGATGCTCTAGTTGAACATGTTTATGAAAGGGAAACGATTGAGAAGAAGCGAAAGGCATTGGAGCGTGCTCTTCAACGGAAGACTGTACAATGGCAGAGAGCTCCTGAACAAACAAAACTAGGTGGTCTTAGTACATTTCTTGAAATTAAATATAAAAATTGCTTACAAAAAGATTTATTTTGTTTTCGTGGTCCACTTATAGCATTTAAATTTTAACATAACTTAAATGCAGAGCCAGGAACAGGAACAGGACGTGAGATTGTGGTCAGTACATTTACTTAATGACTTCACAGATTTTGCGTAAATGTGTATTAGCCACGAATGCAATTTGATGCCATAACATTTGGTGATTATAATTATAAAATGTGTTTTTATAAGA
The DNA here is from genome assembly GCF_000741045.1 of Vigna radiata var. radiata. Classification (NCBI taxonomy): domain Eukaryota; kingdom Viridiplantae; phylum Streptophyta; class Magnoliopsida; order Fabales; family Fabaceae; genus Vigna; species Vigna radiata. Next base: position 17,943,332 of record NC_028354.1, on the reverse strand, counting down.
GTTTGCAGAATTTTGTTTTTACTATAATGCATTGTCTATATTCTAATAATGATATGATTAAAGATACAACAAGCAAAAGGGATCCCTAATTTCTAGCTATACAATCATTTCATATTTCCCTATTTGAATAGAACCAATCATATCTTTAACAATATGTAACTCTTGCGGTTATTCCGTTTTATGTAAGCTTTCATCTAACTTTCTTTTACATGATACTTTAACTTGTGTAAATTGAAAATATGTAGTATTATGCAGTACTTTTAGTGATTGTGCGCTATGTGCTGATGGTCAATGATTTGACCAAATTACCTTTCATTTTGTTCTATCGCATGCATTGTTTTATTCTTATGTTTCTATCTGATGTTGTTCATCAACTCTTGATATTTCTTGTATTCTTCGTGCTGTTGTATGTATTTACCTATTACAGTGTCAGGTAAAAGGGGAAGAAGTAAAAGAAATATTTTTGATGAATTTTCATTTTAACCAAGTTTCAAGGTTTTAACTGGGAGAGCTGGAGGAGGGGCTGGTATCTGGAATTAGCAGCTAAAACAGCTGATTTATCTCATTGTGGGGTGACAGCAGTGTGGCTGCCACCTCCAACAGAATCTGTTTCTCCTCAAGGTGTTACTTGATTTCTTTTATATTATTTCATCAATATTGATATTTAGGATAGAAAATTCATATCTCAGTTATCTTTTTAGATTAGTCTATCTTCTTTAACAAAGAAACTAAAAAAAAAAAGATATCAAAGTCTATGCTATATCTATTATTGGGCAACTTGCATTGCCATGCTCCAGGTTCATAGTCTTGGGAGTGAGATGGTGTGTTGAAACTTATAAGCCAGCTTAGTTGTGGTTATTTCTAGGCTTCATTGTCTTTGAAAACCTACCTATGGAGGGATTGACCAGAAAGCTAAGTGCAGCGTCATAGTTGAAGCCACCAAAACGCTGGCTCTTAGGAGGTTGACATCTCACATCAACTTCGAATAAAAGTTAAGTAGTGCTTGGTTTCGAAAATAGGCTATGGGTAGTCCTCATTTTATAAGCTAGTTTTGTTGGGATGTGTTTGACCTGAAATCCAAATTCCAAGACTCTGTGAGACTTGGAAGGGGCATCTTGTGATCATAGTAGAAGGCCATATTTCAACTTTTCCATTTTTTATTGGGTTATAGAACTAATTATACAGGGCCAAACAATCTGCATACTATGATTGCGTGGTCATAAGCATTCAGTTTGTGTATTTATTTTATGTCCTGATTAATTTATGCTACTGCTGATGGTGTTACAGTCATCTGCTGTTACTTTACCGTAAGTGTATTTACTACAAATATATAACTCTATCAAGTATAAGACTAAACTTTCTTCCACATTGAATGGTGTTGTTTTCAACTGATCCAAGTACAACATTTTAACTTTATTGGTATAAAAAATGTCAAACCTTTTTTTTATAAACAAGCGAGTAAGTTCTTTCCCCAAAAATCCGTTCTATTTATTTTTAATGTTATTCTAATCCATATTGTGCAATAATATGATCAATCCGTGACAGATAATGCATTCATAAACCGTATATATGCAGGTTATATGCCTTCTGATCTTTACAACTTGAATTCATCCTATGGTTCTGTGGAAGAGCTTAAATATTGTATAGACGAAATGCATTCTCAAGATCTGCTGGTAAGTGGTGCTGCTAATTTTGAACCGTCGAATAGCAGAAGACGTATCATAGGCAACTAATATCTTTAGATACTTTTGTGTTTTAGGTGTCCAAATGTGACAACTTCAACTCGGTCCCCCCCTCCCCAAATTTAAATCACAAAAAAAGGAAACTAATCTTTTACTTGAATTAATTAGTTATTTTTTTTTTCAAAATTTTAAATGCATATTTGGATTAAAGTTGTCAAACTTAATTTTGTAGTATTCATTTTGCAAAGTAAACCTTGGTCTTGCTTTTATAGAACTGAGTTTTCATGCAAAATACGAGTGTTTGGGCATACTTTTGAGGGTAACCAAACATGTAAAAAAATTGAGTTTATTCTCCAAACTGATTATACAGCCATCCTTATCAGAACCAACCACTTAACTCTAAGTGGTAGGGAAAATGTTAAGTCATTTTATTTGAGATCACAGTTAAGTTTTTAGGATAATCTGTGTGAGAATGATAGCAAATTATGGTTGTTTTAAATGACATATCCTTCTTTTATGAGACTGAAGGAAGCAAACATAAATCAGTGAGTGCTGTATGTGTAAGGAAATATTTTGATGATTTTTCTTGATTTCATTTCAACTTGTGAGTGTTTCACGGTTGCCCAAATGAATTTATATAGTTAAAGTGTTTCTATTGTAGTAATGATTATATTTCATATTTATAAATTTTTAAAGGTTTTTCCTTTGTAAATAGGCCTTGGGAGATGTTGTACTTAACCATCGATGTGCACACAAACAGGTAAATTATTGTTTAGCCTGAGTTCTTTTTATATTTGCTGAGAAAGGTTATCACACATTGTTTGGGCCAGTGATTAAAAGTTTAAAATTTGAAGATATTGTGGTTGTTTGAAGTGTTTAAGAGCAGAGTTTCTGGTCTAAAGCATTACCTTTATTTTCTTAATTTTATAACGAAAGGTTCTGGTATAATAAAGTATTGTTTAGTTCTAGTATGAGATAGTTGAGTTTATGTTTTTTGTCTTCATTTCAAACTGCATGATGAATGAGTTTGAGCCATGAAAGGGATTCATAATTCCTGACCTTATAGCACGATGTTTTAGGTCAGTGCTTTTTTTGGTCATTTTTCTGATACTGTAAGTCCCACAATATAATATGGTCAACTAATCTTCCCCTGCCTCCTCGATCGTTGGTAGAGAAATTATATTTCAGGACAGGTGATATGAGAGTTGAGTGTCCGTGCTTTAAGTTCAAGTTACTCTTATGTAAGGTGTGAGAGGAATGTAAAACTATTCTAGTATTCCACCTAACAGCTTAGGCTTTTAGAAAGCTGGTTCGTGATTCTGGAATATGATGCTACTTGATATAGCAATGCAACCCAACTCTACGCATTGACTAAGAATTTTATTGACAATTTGACAACTAATAAACCGATGTTAACACTGAAGGCATGAAAATTGAATGGAAGCACTTGTCTTTGATTCACTTTGATCTAAAATGTGCAGAAAATTATGAATTGTGGGTTGTCTTAGTCTGGACATGCAAGGTTGCCTATCATTGTTTTGATCTTTGACTCAGTATTATGTAATTTTTATATCCAACACTAGCATATGAAACTTGGTGCAATCTTTTTAAAGGCACAGACAGTTCATAATGATGACCATCAAATGGCTTTATATAGATAAAAAACTTTTATTTGTTTCAGAGTCCAAATGGTGTTTGGAACATTTTTGGTGGCAAGCTTTCATGGGGACCTGAAGCAATTGTATGTGATGATCCAAATTTTGAGGGGCGTGGAAATCCTTCGAGTGGTATATTTATACATCCTAGAAGAATCTCATGAAACCATTTTTTTGTAATTAATATGAGTGTTTGCCACTTTCAAATCAAGATTGACAAGGTCCTAAAAGGAGTTCACTGTACTTATGTCTTATTGAGGTGAAAGTCTAAAATATGGCAAGTTTTCCTCAATAAGACTGCACAAAGTTTTACCAGATACTTCCACAATATAAGACGGCATAATGCTTTACCAGTTCCTATATTGATGATTCGGAGGTTTTACTTATATAGGCCTTTTAATGCTATATGTAGGTGATATCTTCCATGCTGCACCGAATATTGACCATTCTCAGGACTTTGTAAGGAAAGATATCAAGGGTTGGTTGAACTGGCTTCGCAATGATATAGGTTTTGATGGATGGCGTCTTGACTTTGTTAGGTATTTTTTTTGTCTGCTGAAGCATACTGAAGGTTTATGACAAATTCCTTACTTATTAAGTGTGTAGGTTTTACTGAAAAAATGTGTTATCCTCATTATTGATTTTTATTTATAATCAAGGAATAAACAGCAGGATGCATGTAAATTAAATTAAAATGGACCCCTAATTTCTAGCATTACAAATTTCTCTATTTACAGTATTCTAATCATATATCATTAACGAAGTCCTACTTAATTGCTCTTTTATCAGTTTATATTATCAGTAATTGGCCACAAAATTTAGAAGAAATTCCCAAGTAAAGAAGACTCATTTCTCAGAAGTATTCAAGAACATTGTTATAATTTTAGTTTGCTTACGGAAAATAGTGTAGTTAAAGAATAAAATTGTTAATAGGAGTCTTACCTTCATATCTCAAATCAATGGCCTTACAAGTGAATAAGAAGATCCTTATCGAAGTATGTTCAAAGGAGCCTGACATCTGAAATCTTTCTGTAGTCTATCTTTACTATATAGGTATACATCTTTAGCTTTTATCACATGGAACTTGAGAAGATGATCTGGTTCTTTTTGTTTCTTAACCAGCTTATTCTCATGTAAAATTTGATAACTTTTCATATTCTGTCGGCAGAGGCTTCTCTGGCACATACGTAAAAGAATATATTGAAGCATCAAATCCCGTATTTGCCATTGGAGAATATTGGGACAGCTTGGGCTATGAACACGGAAGTTTGTGTTACAACCAAGGTAATTGTTCACTGCTTGCAGACTCATTTGATATTAGTCTATCCTTATTGTATATTAAAGAAAGTTGAGTTCGGATTGTGTTTGTTGAAATTGTTAGGTTTCAATTTAGGGGAGGAAGAGAGATAAAAGAGAATGAAACACTGAATTGATGTTAATGGAGATTTGTTACAATGTATTGACTAGTTGATAAGCTCATAAAACCTAAAGTACTAACTGTTGTTTATACTACTAGTAGTAAAAACTAACAAATTAGTGAAACCAAACATGATAAGATAAGGAGATATAGCAACTAATTTTAAGAGATAATAAGGAAATAGGGAAACTAATGCTAACGTATAATCTAATATATGATACTTCCTGGATATTTCAATGTATTCTAGTAGTGTTGATAAAATCATATTTTATATATACTTTTTGTTTCTGACAAGGACCATTATAAGATTTAATTAAAGGGACAATAAGACAGGTTTTAAATCCAAAAAGACCATGTTAGAGCAGTCCTGTAGGTCATAAGAGCGACCTTTGTTCCAAAAACCAATTACCCATCATGAGGAGATATGTACTCAGTTCACATTGGCCGTAGGAAGCAACATAAAAAAGGAATGAAAACAACAATTCAACTGGCAGGTTGTAACTGGAAGTCATGCAAATTGAAATCAGTAAATTTCAGTTATGCTACTGTGAACATTGTTTGACCTTCTATAAGAAAATATATGATATATCATAGGAATGACACAGTTTGAGCATTCATTTGCAAGAAGAACCGAACTTAGCAGTCTCTGTACCTTTTAAGAAACTATATTGCGTGTGACAGTTTGTAAGCGATAATATGGATTTACAACTATGCATATGTCATCAACTTGTTTCCCAGCTACGAAGACAATATTTTTTCTGTTACTAATGTTGCTCGTTGAATATGGTGCCTTCAAGAAATTCTATGGTATCACCATTTGTGTTCATACCAAATATGTGATATTCTAAGCTTATTTATTATCTGTTGGTCCTGTTGCAATATTTGAAACATTTATAATATACGCTATTTTTATGTTATTGTCTTGCAAGCTATTTATGGTGTTTATAATGATCAGATCCTCATCGGCAACGGATAGTGAATTGGATCAATGCAACTGGTGGTACTTCATCTGCATTTGATATAACGACAAAGGTACCCCTATCCACAATAGTTAATGTTCGTATTCTTTTAAGTCCTGTTGTGTAGATGAGAAAGACTTCTATCTCACATGGATTTTTCAAACTCAAACTTTGTTATTACAATTAGCAGCATGACTGTTATTTGACTGCTGTAGTTCTTTTTTTTTTTTGGTTAGCAATTATCTTAGACAAGTTTTGACTTCTTTTTGTCACTGGAGGAGGAAGGTGAATAAAAGTTTCAGGATATAACTTTGTATTATCCTGCTGCAAAATTTTTATTCTTTCTATATGTAACCCTTTCCCAGGGGATACTTCATTCTGCTCTGCATAACGAATATTGGAGACTGATTGATCCTCAAGGGAAACCGACAGGAGTGATGGGATGGTGGCCTTCTCGTGCTGTTACATTCTTAGAGAACCATGATACTGGGTCCACACAGGTCTCATCTCTCTCTCTCTCTCTCTCTCTCTTTGTGTGTGATGAAGTATGACACAAAAATTTTGTAACGTGTTCTTTTCCTAGGAGAGATGACAGAAAACAGTTTGAAAATAATGTGTTGTCAGTGATTATTGAATTACAAAGGTTTTCTCTTTCCGTGATAGTTACTACTATGACATTGTTGCATTCATATCTTCTTTTTACTTTCAGGGTCACTGGCCATTCCCACGGGATAAAATCATGCAAGGATATGCATATATTTTGACTCATCCTGGAACTGTGAGTCCTTAATAAAATAGTATCCAATACTTTCATATACCTGTCATTGTTGACGATAGTTGAATAATGTTGTCTTGAAAAAGAATGAATGGTATTTGTGATCACTTAAATTTAGTTTCATGCTGGAAAGGACTAAGGAATTCAGGTAATGTGTTTGCTTACAGAAATCTGAGGCACCGATTGTGTTTTTTTTTCTGCAGCCTGTAATATTTTATGACCATTTCTATGATTTCGGCATCCATGATGTGATAACCGAGTTGATTGAAGCTAGGAGGCGAGGCGGCATCCATTGTCGGAGCTCTATCAAGATATACCATGCAAACAATGAAGGTTATGTTGCTCAGGTTGGTGAGGCATTAGTAATGAAGCTGGGACAGTTTGATTGGAATCCCTCCAAGGAGAACCAGTTGGAAGGGAGTTGGCAGAAGTTTGTTGACAAAGGAGCAGACTACCAAGTGTGGTTGAGACAATAGCTTAATGCAAATCTGTTTGTAGAAATCTCTCTTTTCTGTAATGGAAATTAAAAATAGCTTCAATAAAGCACACATCAATGGAAGACAAAGAAGAATCTTTTGCATGTAATATATGGCCAACAAACAGGTAAGGTATTTCATATCAGCTTGAGTCAAATGCCTTCATGTAAGAACAATAATTTTTATCTGCATTTTAAGTTGCTTTTGTTTGCATATAGCCGCGTGTATATTCTATTCAACCGAGTGTTATTGCAAAGTTTCCTGCAAATTTGAGTCCTTGCATACTGAATGTAGTTACAGCTTTGTAGGCATAAATACCCGCAAAGAAATAGTGATGTTGAAGCATGGTTTACTCTTGATATTGCAAATATAAGTATTTTTGAGAGTTTTTTTTACTAAAATTATACTGTTATTTTCTCAATAAAAAGCTTTAAAAATCTCTCAAATAAACTTTTTGTTTTGTATCTAATACGATGTGCCAAATCCATGAGTGGTATCTATAGTTTCTGGATTTGTAATTGAGGAATGCATTTTGGATCAAACAATCTCAGTTGAAAGAATGAGATTTTATTTCGTACAATTTGGAAAACTTGTATTGGATTATTTTAAAAAAGTTAAATTTATTTTTAATTTTTAAATTTATACACGAATTGTTGTTATTATTATAAGTTTTAACATATTTTGATCTCTAAATTTAAGAAACGAATGAATATAGAATATTTAATATAATAAATTTATTTTTTTATGCAATAAAAATTATTTTGTACTGACATTTAAATTATTTATATTATATATTTAATTAATGTTGTTAGATTAAATAAATTATATTAATTTATTTGTAAAATTTGAATTACATTATATTTTATATTAAAAAAATTGTGTTTGAATTTTGGATGAGGACATTTTGTTGAATGAATGTTGACATTAATTACATCTACATGAAATTTCTCCCAAACACTGTTTTGTGTTAACACGACACCTATTACCCAACATCACTCCTTATTCGATACATTACATGATTCTCTAATTTGTTCCAAAAGTTAAAACACCTGTAAATTTCAAAAAGTATTTTAAAATCTATGGACAAACGTCATACGTGAAACATTGCTAGACAAGCATAAAAGTCACAAATGAATTCATTTTAAAGTTAAAGTAAATAATAAAACAATAGAAACCATGAGGAAGATTATTATTCTAATTCCAGAAAGTCAGTTGAGCATGTCTCTTCAAACCCACCAATTTTGACTTGTACGAGATACATCAGTTGCCTGTATGTATTTTAATAAACAATCATACACACAAACAACAACAACACAAATTTCGATCCTACAATTGATTCCAGTCTTCCCAATTGTTCTATTGTTTCTACCTATTGATTCACCATAATGGGCATCCCTCACTTTCTTTGCTTACCATTTCCAGTTCAAGGACATGTGAACCCCCTCATGCAGTTTTCTCTTCTTTTGGCCAAACATGGTTGCAAGGTCACTTTTGTGCAAACGGAGTTCAGCCACAACCGAGCCAATACTGCTGGTGCTGAGAACAAGGAGGAGGTACAAGTAGAGATGGTGACTCTCCCTGATGGTTTGGATCCTCAAGATGACAGAAGCGATGTGGCCAAACTTCTTTTTTCAATGAAAACCACCATGCCTCCTCTGCTTCCAAAGCTCATACAAGACATTGATGCCTCCGATGTTGACAACAAGATAACATGTATAGTTGTTACCATAAATATGGGTTGGGCTTTGGAAGTAGGAAACAAAATGGGAATCAAAGGGGCTCTTCTCAGTCCACCATCTGCAACTTCTTTGGCTTCTGCTGCCTGCATCCCAAACCTTATTGAAGATGGCATTATTGATTCTCAAGGTACATATTCCCTTTCAATTTTTAATTATGTATTGTAATTGCTTCTCCCTAGTCTTAAACATCTAAATTAACCTCGCCAAAGAGTTATCATACCACTATTCAAAATGTAACTTTTTATTGACTTTGTCAATTGCGGATATGTGCTCGTTATTCAAGAGTTTGGTGTTAAGTACGAATCTAGACTGTGATACTATGTCAGAGATTTTGAATCAAATCACAGAATTTAACTTTAAGAGTTAGTTTAATATTTTCTGTTTACTCGGTTGATTATAATTGCAAGTAAAACCCAACAGAGTTTTTAAGAATTGGTTTTGGCATTACAGGACTTCCCACCAAAAACCAAGAAATTCAACTCTCTCCGAATATGCCCATGATGGACACTNCATACCTTCCATGGCGTGGCTTTAATAAGATCTTCTTTGAGCATCTTATGCAAGAGATGCAAACTTTGAAGGTAGGAGAGTGGTGGCTTTGCAACACTACCTATGATCTTGANCCGGGAGCATTTTCCATATCACCAAAGTTCCTGCCAATTGGGCCATTGATGGAAAATAGCAACAGAAGTTCATTCTGGGAAGAAGACAGAGCNTGTTTGGAGTGGTTAGATGAGCAACCACCTCAGTCTGTTGTGTATGTTTCCTTTGGCAGTTTAGCAATGATGGATCCGAATCAGTTTAAAGAATTAGCTCTTGCACTTGATCTGCTTCAGAGGCCTTTTATTTGGGTTGTGCGTCCCAGTAATGACAAGAAGGAAAACGTGAATGCATACCCTAATGATTTCCATGGAAGCAAAGGTAAAATAGTTGGTTGGGCCCCTCAGAAGAAGATACTGAACCACCCTTCNTTGGCTTGCTTCATTAGTCACTGTGGTTGGAATTCTACTCTGGAAGGTATATGTGCTGGTGTACCTTTCTTGTGNTGGCCATGTGCAACTGATCAATTTCTGAACAAGTCTTATATTTGTGATGTGTGGAAGATTGGAATTGGTTTAGAAAAGGATGAAACTGGAATAGTTTCAAGGGAAGAGATTAAGAAGAAGGTGGATCAACTTCTGGTTGATGAAGACATTAAAGGAAAGTCATTGAAGCTGAAGGAGATGACTATAAATAACATACAAGAAGGTGGACAGTCATCAAAGAATCTCAACTTCTTTATGGATTGGGCAAAGTAGGGATGCTTCCTTTGTACAACAATTCTTTTTCTCCTGACTGAAAAAGAACATGTATTTTTCTTTTGTTAACGTTATTGTAGTTGATCGCAGTTGAAGTAGTTGATATAGTTATCGTAGTTGAACAAAATGACCAGTTTGGGTTCTTTAATACTTGGATTGATACGAAAGCAAGTTTATAGATGAAAATGAAGTACCACATTGTTCATTTGGTTAGAAATAAGATGTACTAGACCAATTCAACCACTCAAAATTTACTAGAACCAATTCTACACTTTATAGTTTAGGAATTTGCAAGCTAAGGGTTTAAACAACTTACAATTGACTAAAAAGAAGACTTTAAACCTTTATTTTTTTACAAATCTTCTTATTTAGATTCTCACTTGTTAGAGCTCCTAAAGTAGACCAAAACTACATAAAACTCAACCTACAATTCTATCTATTTACCACTTCCCAAATCAACATCAAAATTATGGTTAACAAGCATTCTAGACAAGTTTAAAATGATTTGTAAACATACCTCAAACACTGTTATCTTTCCAAAGCTTTTTCTCTGGAAATTCTATAAAAACCTTAATTTAGACTAAAAATCAATCCAACAACACTCTCCTTTTCTTACTTTCAACTCTACATCAGATTTGCACCTTTATAACTTCAAAACAATAACATCCAAAGTTCACACCATTATCACAAGCATACATCAAAATATTCATCAATAGACAATTATTCACTCATTAATATACAACATCACTCAACATGAATTTCAATTAATAACATATTCAACCAAGCATACATTCCACTATCTATCAAACACAAATTCATGCTTCTGATATGAAAAATTAAGACGAATATTAGCTTTCCTTACTTGACAAAAGATCAAACCGCTCTAGAAAGCCTAAAACTACTCCAACGGACAAAAATTTCTACATGGTCCTACTAATAATAGAAATACAATCAGGATGCACCATTAGGATCACTAATTAGTGGATAGTCTTATAGAAGACTCAGATGATACATGCAACCATAGATGATACACATGTACATGAAAAAAAAAGACTAAGGAAAAAGAGCAAAAATCAACTTATTCTTTTCTGATTAGTTAGACTTCAAGATCTCGTTACAAGGATCATTCATGCAGTCTCTAATTTTCAAACAGATGAACAGGGAATGAGAACCCTTAGAAAGAAGTCAAAGAACTTTAGTAAAGTGGTTTTTAAAGAGATGATGTGTTTTAAAATAATGAAACTCGTTCCTCACACAACTACTTATATTAAAATCTTTTATTATTAAAATAATCGAGTCTTGTTACTTTTAAACCATTACCACTTCTACAATACCATTCTCTAGGTCTTTACATTCTCCATAACAACAAAAATTTTCATCTTTGAAAATTCACTCATCAAGTAGAAACAAAAGTATTCTCACCAACTTACTCTTATGACACTCACCTAGCTTGACCAAGATACTACTCCCAACAACCTGACTAACTGAAAACTTCGCCTCTACATTAATGCTCTAGTACTCAATATTATAGATTAGTCTAGTCTCTATTCTCAAAACAACTTTTCAACCTTCAAACCTCAACTTTATGGATTCTTTTTAAGCATAACTTACAATTTGCAACTGCCCAACCATGTAACCTTAACATTGTCAAACCTAAGAGCCCCTGGCTACTCTAAGTCTGACACTAAGCGCCACTTGCCTACTACAAGTCTAGCGTTGAGCTCCAAGGTTCTAGCCCTGGGTGCCTCGTTGTACGAGTTTTGTGTGTTTTTTCTCTCTTTTATTTTCTTATGAATGATATTTACATTGATTCTTTAAGGTGTGCTTGGTATATTATATGAAATGTTTGGATGGCTTGCGAATGAGGTTGTGATAATATTAAAGTGTGGTTTTAAAAGAGTTTCTAAGGTGAAATTCTTAATAGTGGTTTCAAGTAAAGTTATGTATTAATGTAGAGACTCAGCCTTGGAAGTTATCCTAAAACTGTAATAATCGTTACATCCCAAATAGAGAAGAAGATTATGTGGGGAGGAGTAGTAAGACGTTCTAATATGTGATTTAATTCTTTGTCCATAGGTGATACACGGACTAGCCTTGTGTTGTAGTTTGGGGAGGAGCTATTCCACCACTACAAATGCAAAAACTTGCTATGGTTTGACATCCATACATATATCCGGATTGATCAAGTCTAGAAATTATATGTATGCTGAGATTTGATTTGATTTGGAAATGAATTATATTGTATAGAGTTTTATAATTGTATGAATGATTTTGTTTATAATATTAACTTATTCTTATTATGTTGTTTGTTTGTGTTTGTTTTTTTTTTTTTTGCAATAATCACCTTAAATAGTGAGTTTATGGGAAATGTCTTTCCAGTTGATCTAGCATGAGATGAGGTTAAAACGACGGTAGAATTAGGTTTAGTTTCCTAAATATAAGTCTTCAACTTTATAAATATGAAGTTTCTTGTCAATTATTTGTAACACTTATTTATTTTAGTAGTTTTAAACTAATAAGATGATATATTATATAAATAACCAAGTATTGATTTCATATAAAAATTATATGTAAAATAAAAACTTAATATAACAGTCATTTATATTGATAAATAAATATTTTAATTCCTAAAATTAAATAATTCTAACTAATTAGGATGGAACAATGACTTATTCAACTAAAAAAACATATACAACTTTTAAAAAATAGATAGAAATAATAAACTTTTAAATAAAGTTTTAATTGTTTTTTAAAATATAATTTATATAATAAAATCTATGTAATTATATCTTTTTATAATATTTTACAGTTAGCAACTGATTACTAATTAATTCTACTACACACTTTAATATAACAAATTAGCTTATCACTTAAAAATTTATAAACTAAAAGTTTGTCAATTAATAGCAACCTTGTCAACTATTAACTTATAACTTAGTTTTTGTAGTTTAATATATTTTGTTTTACGACATTGCTGACGTTTACAAATAATACTTTCGTGTTTGAATTTTGGATGAAGACATCTTGTTCAATGAATGTTGATATATTAATCTGTAATTATATCTTTTACTAACATCATAAGTGACGCATTGAGACACACACACGCATAAAAAGTATACACAAATGACTGTTATATTAAGTTTTTGATCTCTTCTGCTTACATATTATTTATTTTAGTCTTTCTCTCTCTTATATAGAAACCATGAGGAAGATTATTATTCTAATTCCAGAAAATCAGTTGACCATGTCTCTTCAAACCCACCAGTTTTGAATTGTACGAGATACATCAGTTGCCTGTACGCATTTTAATAACTATATATAAGGCAAAAACATCATACACACAAACAACAACAACACACATTTCGTTCCTACACTTGATTCGAGTCTTCCCAATTGTTCAATTGATTCACCAAAATGGGCATCCCTCACTTTCTTTGTTTACCATTACCTATTCAAGGACATGTGAATCCCCTCATGCAGTTTTCTCTTCTTTTGGCCAAACATGGTTGCAAGGTCACTTTTGTACACACTGAGTTCAGCCACAAGCGAGCCAATACTGCTGGTGGTGACAACATGGAGGAGGCAAAAGTAGAGATGGTGACTCTCCCTGATGGTTTGGATCCTCAGGATGACAGAAGCGATGTGGCCAAACTTCTTGTTTCAATGAAAACCACCATGCCTGCTCTGCTTCCAAAGCTCATACAAGACATTAATGCCTCCAATGTCGACAACAAGATAACATGTATAATTGTTACCATAAATATGGGTTGGGCTTTGCAAGTAGGAAATAAAATGGGAATCAAAGGAGCTCTTCTCTGTCCAGCATCTGCAACTTCCTTGGCTTCTGCTGCCTGCATCCCAAACCTTATTGAAGATGCCATTATTGATTCTCAAGGTACACAATCCCTTTCAATTTTTAATTATGTATTGTAATTGCTGATATATGTGCTGGGAGATTTAGAAACAAATCACAGAATTTAACTTTAAGAGTTAGTTTAATATTTGCCGTTTACTCGGTTGATTATAATTGCAAGTAAAACCCAACAGAGTTATTAAGAATTGGTTTTGGCATTACAGGACTTCCCACCAAAAACCAAGAAATTCAACTCTCTCCGAATATGCCCATGATGGACACTTCATACCTTCCATGGCGTGGCTTTAATAAGATCTTCTTTGAGCATCTTATGCAAGAGATGCAAACTTTGAAGGTAGGAGAGTGGTGGCTTTGCAAC
>NC_028354.1:17884503-17928834 GCF_000741045.1 Vigna radiata var. radiata | reverse complement strand
TTGGCTTGCTTCATTAGTCACTGTGGTTGGAATTCTACTCTGGAAGGTATATGTGCTGGTGTACCTTTCTTGTGTTGGCCATGTACAACTGATCAATTTCTGAACAAGTCTTATATTTGTGATGTGTGGAAGATTGGAGTTGGTTTAGAAAAAGATGAAACTGGAATAGTTTCAAGGGAAGAGATTAAGAAGAAGGTGGATCAACTTCTGGTTGATGAAGATATTAAAGGAAGGTCTTTAAAGTTGAAGGAGATGACTATAAATAACATACAAGAAGGTGGACAGTCATCAAAGAATCTCAACTTCTTTATGGAGTGGGCAAAGTAGGGATGCTTTGTTTGTATAATTCCAGACTGAAAAAGAACATGTATTTTTCTTTTGTTCTAGAGTATAGGGAATAAAATTTTACATTTCTTTCTTGGAAAGATTAATATATGAATCAATAATCAATAATATTATATATATATATATATATATATATATATATATAATTAATTAATTAAATATACGTTTTATATAATTGTATTACGAAAATAATGTAAAAAAGTGTAATGTGAATAAATATTTTCTGAAAAATTTATGGAGTTTAACAATAAGTGTTTTAAATAAATAGTTGAATATATTTTTCAACGAGGCCTCCTATAATCATCACCAAAAGATGTCAAGTAGTATTTTACAGTCGTACGTAATCAAACAAGTTAAACCATACTACTCTCACACATATTTCTTCATCACTTTCAAAGGAAATGAGTTATACACATTTCGCAAAGCACTCTTAGAAAGTTGAAGAGTTTTTTTTTTATATATATAAGAAAAGGGAAGGATGAGCATTTACCTAGGAAATGTATTGTTTAAAATAGTTTGGATACTTTAGTAATTGTGAAATAAAAATATTTTTTAAAAGAAAGTTTTAAGTTGAAAATATCAAACAAAGTCTTTTACTTTATTACTATAAAGCTGTCAAAATGGGTAATCCGGCTCGACCCGGTTCGACTCATCACGGGTTGGTCATTTAGTGAGCTAATCCAACGGTCACTTAGTGAGCTAATCCCACTCGACTTATTTATTAGCGAGTCAGAAAAACTTGAACCCAGCCCGACCCACCACGGGTTGATGGGTAAACGAGTTGACTCACTAGTCCATTTAATTACATTTTTTCTAAAATAAAAAAAATACAAACTTTCTGTAATTTAAATTTAAACAATTTTCACTCCCAAATTATGTTAAAGACAATTCAAAAAAATAATAAAAAGTACAATATAATCCAAATGTCATTAAAAAACAAACACAAAATACATACAAATAAGTTTCTTATATTCATAATTTTTTGTTCTTGTTGTAACCATTGACCCTTGTTCTTGTTGTCTCCAAATTCACTAATAAAGATTTTCCTAATATCAGAACAATTCCGACAATCAATAAAAAAAATATTAGTCAAAAAAAAGAGAGTCAGTACTCAACAACATCAACAAAAAATTAATAGTTTAATCTGTAACATAATTTCTCAAATTTAAAAATATCAAAAAGAGCTTGTTCAAATAATGTATACTCAAATTATTTAAATAAAATGAACAAAATCTCATACAAGCATGTCAGAACATGAAAAAATCATTCCGTTTTCAAATCTCCCAGAACAAAAACAAATTCGCAAACCGCTATTTTTGTCATTATAAGGTTTTTGAAAAAAAAAAGAAAGAGAAGTGAGAAAACAAAAATGTGGAGAAAAGAGAAGAAAAAAGGAAGGGTGTTTTACCTGCTCCTTGAAGAATTTCAGTAAAGTGAGGGTGAAAGCACCGTCAAATGAGAGCAAGAGAGCAAGTACTATGAGAGTGATTTGTGAGAGCAGAAGTTACTTTTTTGTATACATAGTGAGTGAAGAAAGTATTTTATTTTTTAGGGTTTCAAAAATAAAATAATAAACTAAAAAAATAAAATTAGGTAAGTGGGCTGGTGGGCCAACCGGTTCACCACGGGTTCAACTCGCATGAGCCGGGTCTAAATGAACCGGGTTTAAATCTGACTCGCATATAAGTGGGTTATATT
Organism: Vigna radiata var. radiata; assembly: GCF_000741045.1. NCBI lineage: Eukaryota > Viridiplantae > Streptophyta > Magnoliopsida > Fabales > Fabaceae > Vigna > Vigna radiata. The sequence goes on along the minus strand of NC_028354.1, from coordinate 17,926,791 downwards.
TTTTAAACTCAACCGACCCTATCCCGTGACGGGCCGGATTGACTCACAGATTGTGACTCATTTTAACGGCTCTAATTTAACATTACTTTTCTTCCATATAATTCATTTATTTATTTGTTTGTGTTTCTTATTCCACTCATCCCAAAAAAATCATATAAAATTTCTTCCATTATTAACTATTTTAAAGAATGAAATGTGTTTTTATTCTCTAAAATTAGATGCAAAAACAAAATTTATTATTATTTCAAATTTTGACACATTTTAACTTTTATATTTTAAAAATAATAGATGCAATCTTTTTAATTTAATTACTTTAATTTTTTTTAATTTTTTAAACTACGTTTTAAACTGAAATTTCAATTTAAATATGTTAAAAGAATTGTAAATAACATCATTTTAAAATATATTCGATATATGAGCAAAATTTAAAACAGGTAAATTATGAAATTATAGCTATTTATTTTTAAAGTTCAGAAAACTAAAGTATCAAAATTTGAAATAAATATACATTCTAATTTCATATCAAAATTTATGATTTAAAATATATGTGACTCTATTTTAAATTTATTTATTTATTTGTGTAAAATATTTCGCCGTAGATTAATTTACTCCAAAATGGGTTAATAACTCTTGCTATATTGTTCAAAAAATTGGGATGGGGAATTTAGGGTGTGATTTGTCCAAATTAGGATGCAAAGATGGACTGATTTGGGCTAATCAATCCTATTGGGTTATCATGTATAATTATATTACAGGGAGTTTGTCCCTGCATCTCTAAATTTTCTGGTTGCATCACCAACTTTTCCAAAATATTCTTATTTATTGAGATGGGTAAATATTTATGGATGTGAAAAATAGTTAATAGGTTTCGAAATTTGATTAAATTTTTATTAAATTTCAAAATTTGATTACATTTTTATTAAATTTTGAAATTGATAAAGACCAGTCGATTTTAAAATCCAATCAAAATTTAGTTGGATTTCAAAATTTATAGAGTGTTTCTTATTTTTTTTTAATTTATCCTAATTTGAAATTAATCTATATGTTTTACTTATTTTCATTTGATTAATAATTTTGCATATAAATTATAAATCTATTATTTTAAAAAGAATAAAATAAAATTGAAAATATAAAATTAGATTTTGAAAATTGATTCTGTTTTTATTGGATTTCAAAATCTAGGTAAAATTAATTTGAGTCAAAATAAACTTTCAAAATAAAAAAAAATTCACCGTGGACCAATTTTGGCATTTTAAAGAAAATTGGAAGTATAGGAAGAAAACTTTGGATGTGCAGAAAGAAATTTCCATAATTATATGCAAGAGAACTAATTTACATAAATAAAATTTTATAAAAAATATTTTAATGTTTAACATTTTTTTTTCTTTCATGTTTATCATTTAGGTTAAATTGATTGAACTTGTTAATCACTACGTTTTCTTTGTCTCTTAATAATAATCTAAGATTACTAAGTTTTATTCGGTGGAAGGAGAGATTAGTGTGAAAAAGACACAAGAAAAGAATGTGTAAGAAAAATATTTAATTTGATAGAATATAAATGAAATCTAAATATTTTTTTAAAAGTAAACCAATCAATTGATTTTCAATGAGTTAACTAAATTTTTTTAATTATATTATTAAATCTTTTAATAATGTGTATGTGCGACACTTAATTCAAACCATAATATATATATATATATATATATATATATATATATATGTGTGTGTGTCCGATTCATAATAAGATAAATTCAAATTATTTTTCTCTTACATGGTATCACAAGTTTTTCTCTAATTCATACTTCGTCTTTCTGCGTTTGTTGTCGTGTTTTTTTTTTCTCTTTTTCGTGATTCCCTTTACCCTGATCATCTTTATCGTTTGAGGAAATCTCTTTATAGTCTAAAGCAAGTGTCTTGTGCTTGGTACTTATGCTTTGCTAACAATATTTCTACCATTGGGTTCCAATGTATTTCATATCACTTTCTCCATCTACTAGTGAGGTTCTAACACAACATATATCATTCTTTATGTTCATCATTTTCATCACCTTATCCCATGATCATCGAAAATCTATCATGGCCCTCCTTCCCTTTGAATTTGCTATAGAGGATCTTGGTCCTTTGAGTTATTTTCTCAAGATTACAGTAACCAGACATGTAGGTGGCTTGTTTCTCAATTAGAGAACTTATGCTTTTGACATCATTGCACACACCGACGTGGCCTCAAGAAAACCTTTTTCTACTCCATTTGATATTAAGCAGAAATTCACTACATCTTCCACCATTTGAGGATTCCAATATATATCGAAGTATTGTCGGTGCCCTTCAATATCTCACCTTCACTTGCTAACATTTCATGTTGTTCAACATGTTTGCCTTCACATGCATGCCCCCTGTACCGAACACATGCTAACATTGAAAATAATTTTGTGTTATGTTCTAGGTACCCTACAACATGGTTTTGCACTTATATTTGACCTTTATTGAGAAACTTCTTGCTTATATTGATGCTCATTATGATGGATGTCCTGATAATAGATGCTCCATATTTGGTTATTGTGTATTTCTTGGTGACAACCTCATCTCTTGGTCTTCGAAGTGCCAACACACTCTTTCTAATTTTAGTGCAAAGGTTGAATATCAAAGTGTTACAAATGTTGTTGTTGAATCTTGTTGGCTGTGTAATCTCCTACTAGAGCTTCATATTCCTCTTCCTCAAGCTTCCTCAGGCTATTTTTTTATCTATATGGTAATCTTGTGCAACATCATTATACAAAACATATTGAGATAAATATTCACTTTGTTTGGAAAAGGGTAGCACGTGGTCAGACACGAGTTTTTCATGTCCCTTCTCGCCACTAGACTCCTGACATCTTCACTAAAGGCTTACTTCGAGTTTTTTTATGATTTCCAAATCAGTCTAAGTGTCTGTGAACCTTAGAATCCAAGAGTATGACATAATCCAAATTATTTTACTTAAATTAAGTCAGTTAGTAATTAATCTTTTGTAATTAAGGTAATCAAATTTTTATAATTAAGTTATTAAGTCTATTGTAATCATGTTATGCATAATTAAATACTTGATTTAAAAAAAATAGTAGGATCAATTGAGTTTACTATGGAACAACTCATAATGTTAATGTTTATCTATTATGTGCTTGCATTTAGTATCTAGTAGACCCCATGTAATAACTGTCATAGCTATACTTCATCTTTTATTTGAGTTCTTAGACAATAGTAAAAAGAAAAGAAAACTTTTTAAATTATAGATCCAAGAATCCAAATTCATTACATAATTTTACTATTAAAAGAAAAATCATCTTTTTCAATTTTTAAATAATCTTTTCTTACCAAGTTCAACATTAATAAGATTCATCAATATTTATTGTAACAATAGAATTATTAGAAAAATTAATATCAATCACACACTTTATATATATATATATATATATATATATATATATATATTTAAATGTTTATTTCGTCCCATGTTAAGAGATGAATTTCTGTTTTGTACTTGGTTTTAAAAATGAAGACATTGAGTTCTTATGTTATGAAAATTGTATGAATAAAGTCTTTGGAGTTAAAAATGGAGAATATGTTTGAAAATGGAGAATTAAAAATAGGGTTAAATATGTTTTTAGTCCTTATACTTGGGCGATTTTGGTTTTAGTCACTCTTTCAAACTAAGGTACAATTTAGTCCTTCAACTTTAGAAAACTCTGGTTTTAGTCCTTTTGACCAAATTTTTTATTAACTGAGAAACGCGTTTGAAACAACAAATAAAGTTAAAAAAATTTGGTAAAAAGAACTAAAACCAAGAGTTTTCTAAAGTTAAATGACTAAATTGTATCTTAACTTGAAAGAGAGACTAAAACTAAAATCGCCCCAAAGTATGCGAACTAAAAACATATTTAACCCTTAAAAAGTTAACTTAATAGTAGAAATTTAATGAGAAAAGTGTGTAAACGGAAGCATATGAAACATTAAATAATCTTTACATAAATCATAAATATCTAAAAATAAAATTAAAATTTTTATCTATAGACATTAAGATATTAAGATAAAAAAGTAAATAATAATATTTATTATGAATTTAAAATGTATTGTATAATTCATTAAACACATCTAACTTGTGTCTATGAGTAATACTATCCACTCAATTCAAAGTTTGAAAAAGGAGAATTAGAAATAACTTGATAAAAGATTGAGAGAAAAGTGTGAAAACGGAAGCATTTGAAACGTTAAATAATCTTTACATAAATCATAACGGTAACAGTGTTATTAATTATTTTTCGTAAAGCGTAACGTTGAGACCACAGAAGTACCGTATGCCAGAAATACGTAATGACTTTCTGAAGGTTCTGACATCTTTTACCACAACCAAGTGCAAGCCTTAAATGAAGCAACACTCACTAAGACTCTTCATCTACCATCAATTGATGCAGTGAAAGCCAATTTTGAAGTAGATGAGCATCCCTCACTTTCTGCTGATTCCTTATCCGAGTGTAGGACATGTGAATCCCCTTATGCAGTTGTCTGAGATTCTTGCCACACATGGCTGCAATATCACTTTTCTAAATACAGAGTTCAACCACAAACGAATGAATACAGCAGATGCTGGGCTGGAGAATTCCAAGGCACCCCAGATAAAGTTTGTCACGCTCCCAGATGGTTTGAGCCCTGAAGATGACAGAAAGGACCCCAAGAAAGTTATTTTCTCAATCAAAACTCACATGCCTCATATGCTTCCCAAACTCATACAACATATCAATGCATTGAATGTTAACAATAACATCACTTGCATTGTTGTCACAGTGAATATGGGTTGGGCCCTGGAAGTTGGCCATAAATTGGGAATTAAAGGAGCTGTTTTGTGGCCTGCATCTGCCACTTCCTTGGCCACCTGTGATTGCATCCCTAAGCTGATTCAAGATGGAATCCTAGATTCAGATGGTAAAGCTTTTCAACCGCAGATATTTCTAAATTTCTCTCTTAACGTCAAATTTCTCTACTTTCTACATTGGCAATATTTAAATAATTTTCTAACTTTAGCAAAGAAAAGAAGTAAGTTTAATTGTTTGACAACTTCAAGTTATTTTGAACACACTTGTAAAGAATTGCTCTAGGAAGTAGGGTAATTTGCGAGGTGTGGGTGTTTTTATATTTGAGATTATTGATATTGACTCAGTAAACAACTCTGTTTAAGGTTGTCTTATAGTCTATTATCTGTGGAGCCTCTGTTGTAAGAACTTTGGTTGTGAAAACTGTGCCATGGGTAACATTTGATGCAAATTAGGAGTTTCTATTGTATGATGGTTTGTCTACTTATAATGTTTGAGTGATTAGTGGGTTGATAAATGAAGTTATGCAAGTGACTTTGGGATGAGCTAGCAATTTTATTATGAGTTAAGATAGACTAAGGATTGAGTTATAATCTCTGATGTTTTGTCTGTAACTCTGAGTTTGACAATTTACAGTAAATTGTCCGTGTAGTTAATACTCTAACTAAACTACAGTAAATTTCTAGTGTATTGTGTGTTTTTCTTCTTGATTCCTACTGTTCTTTAATTTGTTTGGGATGTTTTGAAACGTTATTGATATCTGTTTTAACTAGGTGAACTTGAGTTAAACTGAAGATCAAGATTTATAATAGCAAGATGTAAACTAGATACTCAATAGATTTGTTTTCAAATACGCAATTATTGCTTTGAAAAACTCTAGAACTTTCATGTATAAAAATTTGAGAGTGTGGTTACTAATTAACACCAAATAGTATGTTTGGAGGAACAGAAGGAAACTCTATCCACAAATTCACACACATACTGAACACATGAATGTGCGTTTTATTTATTTGCTACTTCATGTATCCATATCAGATTAAAGCAATGCTCTACTTTTTAACGTTTTACTAAACTTTGGTGTTCAGTGTTACTTCTAAAAGCACTGATGTTAGGAGAACCAAGCCACAGTTAAGATACCTGAGAAAATTTCATTTGTAACTTAACCTCATTCTTTATGCTTTGAAGGAAACCCTGTCGAAAAGAAAGAAATTCAACTCTACCCAAATATGCCAATGATGGACACAGAAAACTTTCCATGGTGTGGCCTAGGTAAGACTGTCATTGATCATATTGCACAAGAGATGCAGACTATTAAGTTAGGAGAATGGTGGCTTTGCAACACAGCACACAATCTTGAGCCTGCTGCATTTTCCATATCACCACGGTTCCTATCCATTGGTCCATTGATGGCAACTGACAGCAACAAAAGTGCACTCTTTCAAGAAGACACAACTTGCTTAGACTGGCTAGATCATCAGCCACCTCAATCTGTTATATATGTAGCCTTTGGTAGTTCGGGAGTAATTGATAACAACCAATTAAAGGAATTGGCTCTTGGACTTGATTTACTTAACAAGCCTTTTCTTTGGGTTGTGAGTTCTTGTGACAATAACAGGGTAAACAATTCATACTCTGATGAATTCCACGGAAGTAAAGGCAGAATTGTGAACTGGGCACCACAGAAGAAGATTTTGAACCACCCTGCCATAGCTTGCTTCATTAGTCACTGTGGTTGGAATTCTAGCATGGAAGGTGTATGCAGTGGCGTCCCTTTCTTGTGTTGGCCATTAGTAAAGGATCAGTTTGTGAACAAGTCATATATTTGTGATGTGTGGAAGGTTGGACTGAGATTAGACAAGGATGAAAATGGATTAGTATCAAAGGAAGAGATAGCGAAGAAGGTGGAGCAACTGTTTGGTGATGAAGGCATAAAAGCAAGGTCGTTGAAACTGAAGGAATTGACTCTGAATAACATAGTAGAAGGTGGTCACTCTTTAGAGAATCTGAAAAGCTTTATCAGCTGGGCAGAGTAATAATGCTTTTTATCTTGGAAATGGTTGAAATATATATAGTTACTAATAATGTTCATTCTGTCAGAATCAAAACTACGCTGTCTTTAAGCATCTTCAACACATTGAACGTTAACTTCCATTTCCATAATAATAAAAGGATTGGTGTTAAATGTACTGCAAAACCTTTATAAATTGTTAAATGTTATTCTATTGATAATAATATTCTGATTAGTGATTTGGAATGATTTTAGAAAAAGATTACTCCTAATGATAGTGGATGCATAGAAGAGGAATTCATGTATTAGCTCGAATTGTTTCATGAATGACATGAAAGACTATATGTTAGAAAGTGTCACGTTGTCTTGAGTTTAGTTAGTCTTTCTACTACGATGACATTGTATCTTAACTATCTTAGTGATTTCATATTACCTTTTTTCAGTTCTATATATAAAGAAAATGTGAAACTTTATGTGATATATATATATATATATATATATATATATATATATATATATATATATATATATATATATGTTGTATTGAAACAAATTAATATATTTTTTATTTATTCATTTTTGGTGTTTTTTTTATTTTTATTATTGTTAAGTGAGTTCAACTATACTAGTGTTGTTTGTTGGGGCACAGGAAGAAAGTCAACAAAGAATAAAATGTGAAATATAATCAACAAATTTGATGTTGAATTTCTTTTAAATAAAAACAACTTCAGTTTGTGGAAGATCAAAATGGAAATTATCTTGAGCGAACATGCCAATATTTTTGTTTTTGAATGAAAATATTAATAATGATCAAAAAATTAAAAACACCGAAATTATGTATTTTGAAGATAAGACATTGAGGAAAATGGCAACTGAGAACTATTGTATCAATATGAATAAAATTTAAGTCTTTGTATATGCTAAATTTCTTGTCACCATACAGAAAAAATTATATTTGTTTTATGATGATGAAATTAAGAACAATGGTGAAGAAGATAATAAATTTTATCCAAATCTTGGACAATATCTTGAAAATATTGAAGTGATACTCCAAAGTGAAGATAAAGTTTATTTTTTTCTTAATGTCTTATAAGATGTTTAAACATTTTAAAGATGTTTTATTATTTAGAAAAGAACAAGTCATTATTTTATATCTGCATATAATTATTTATAAATTTTATAATTTGTATGTAACCGTTAACTACAATTAATTTATCTATAAATTTTTGTTTACAACTATAAATAAATCAGTCTTACCTATATATTTAGTGCATTATTTACAAAGTTTTGCAATTGGTAATACCATTTTCTTTTAATGCCGACACAAGTTGACTATTTAAACATATATAATTTAGATTAAAACATATATAGTAAGTAGACAGTGATATAAAAACGACGTAGTTGTTCACCTCTTAATTATGATAAGGTTTTTTGATGTTCATACATAATTTTTGTTTGTAATAAATGTTTTAAATTTATTGATAATGTATTATAGGCTCTAGCTAGGTTTAAATATAAAAAAAATGATGTCACTTGTTTCATAAAAGATATTCACTTTATGTAGGAACCTGTAGAAGGCTAAACATAGAGGTCAACATCTTGTTAGCCTCACATTTCTTAACTTTTTAGTTTTAAACATTACTTAAATAAAAGTATGGTAATAGTATTGTAATTCAACGAACAATGAAGTAATAATTTCAACAAGAATTAATTTTTATATTGTATTTTTTCTGTGAATTGTTAGGAATGTAAATGTGAGTCACATTAGATAGAAATGAAAAATCAAAATATTATATAAAGATGAAAGATTTATTAATTTATTATTTTAAGATTTTGAATAAAAAGTAATGATAATCTTTTATAATAGATTCATATTTGATTGATGATAATTTATCTTAATGATCAGTTTGTATTTTTGTGATTGTAATTGGTTGAAAATCCTATATCAAAAAGACTGACTTAAAAGGAAGATTATTAGGATTCATTTATTTATTTTTACTTACTTTAACTCATTATTAACGTTGAAACATGAAGTTTGATTAATATTAGAGGTAATTATACTGTGTTCTGCAATGATGGCTCCAGAAGCTAACATCAAGAAAAGATTTGTTTAAGAATAAATTAGATATCAAAGCTCGTCATGTTTTGTTGTATAAAGTTTTATATAATAAAATAATTAACAGTGGGACATCATAGTATGTAATTCAGACGTAGGAAAATCTGTAACCTAGCTAGTGTCGTGCACGAAAGCAGCACAGGAGAGGAAGAATCAAAACTCTGCTTGGCCTTCCTTTTTCGTTATAAAATACAAAAGATTAAAACTTAATAATGAAGCAAAACATAAAATATTTTTAAATCCATATATATCCACTGCACTATGCCTTGCGGTGCAATCTCTACATTAAGTACTGTTGCGGTGCCTACAATCTCTGCAACACTGCTCTATCATATAAGTAACCATGATAACTTCCTGCAAATGGATCTGTCACATTTCTTACCCTAATTTCTTATAAAACTTAGATAATATCATCTTATATCTCTTCTTTATCTTTATCCATCTTTTTTCTGAGCTGGCTTCAACCATTATCTACATTTCTGTACCGGCAGTGTTTCAGTTTATGTTAGGAATGTTTTCTTAGAAGGTTGTTTTTTAAACTTAATTTAACTGAGGGACTTCGTAACTTGAAATTATATTTACTCATATATTATAAATTACTTTTATTTCTAAGGTTCAAACTCTTTTTTGTCTCTAAGTTAAGTTTTGATATTCAATTTAGTTCTCGCTTTTAAAAATGTCAATTTTTAGTGCCTATGATATGAAAAATATATCAAATTAGTTTTCGTGACAACACTTAATAAACAATAAATCACAAGTTTTCATACCTAGATATCCAATATTTTGTGATTTGTTATGAACAATAAATCACTTAATGAAAAATTTGTGATTTGTTAACGGATAGGACTGATTTAATATATTTTTCATATCATAGGAGCTAAAAGTTGACATTTTTAAAAGCAGAGACTAAACTGTATATCAAAACTTAACTTAGGGATAAAAAAGAGTTTAAACCTATTTTTAATTAACATAAGATTTTCAATATATTTCTTTCATGTTAATATAGGCATCTCAAAACATGACAGTGAAATCAATAGATGGTTTGAGAGCAACTTAGCAAGTGAAAGAGAATGTCATATAATCTTACTAGTATAAATTCTAACCAAAAATAATATATATGGATCTTATAATTTTTATCTATTAAAAAAATACAAGTGTATAAAATTTATATAAATTATAATATTTAAATTATAATTAACACAATATTTAATTGTCTAATATTTTTTAATAAAATATATTATATATCTAAACATGTTTATAATTAATTTTTTTATGATTTTTATTTAAAAAATGTTTAGTTTAAGAATTTTGAACAGTAAATTTTGTGAGTTTAGGGAAAAGCTGCTGTGTCCATGATAAAAAAGGAATCTAAGCCAACGTAGCATTGGTTTGTCCACGACAAGCTATTCATGGAAAACGAACTTATTGTCGTGAGGGCCCCTTGTGCAACATTAATGTAATTTGGTTTTACGGTTGGAAAGCGTCAAATGATTTTGATATAATTGTTTTAAAAGTTAACAAATTCATAGGGTTGATTAGATTAAAAATATAATTTATTTTTAAGAATAATACATTACTTTTGTATATTATATTGATTTACAAAATTTCGTTCTTTCATGCAATTATTAAGATACCTAGTTAAAATATAACAACTTTGTCGAACGGTGTTGAAATAAAAATTGATCATTATATCCTATATAATGGTTGTAAAGTTTTTATCTCATAATTATCATACGATTCTATTTATATAGTGATTACAAAAACATTCCAATAATCTCGTCAGTAAAATGTCTCATATTTTAATGTTGAAATTAAATATTTATAGATGTTTTGAGTATGTGAAGGATATTAACAATTCTGTTGATATCTTATTAGATAATATACATATTTTTTAAATAAATAGTTATAATAATAGATTTATTATTATTTTGGACTTACAAATTAAGTCGAGGATATACACTTATATTATGTCTGTGTTTGTATTACCCTTTACTTTTTAAATATTAATTAAATAAGTGTTTTAATAATTTAAAACTTGGATGATGCGAATATATATATATATATATATATATATATATATATATATATATATATATATATATATATATATATATATATATAAATAACATACATGTACATATTTAACGGATCTATACTTAATTTACAAAGATACTACTTCTAATTATAGTCAGTATAAAAATACCCGATTAAATTATGGACGAATTTAGAAGATGAGTTCATCTATCATTCCTAGGTCTCGTATACTGGAATCTCTATTTCTTTCTATAGATGATACCCAATGGAGAAAGAAAATCTTGATATGCGTTTAATATTTATTTTAAAATATTATCTTAAACGTGAATAATAAATGTTTAAATAATTTCGGTCAGAATTTCTATTTTAAAATATGCAGATGATGTGAGGAATGATGTCAACAGATAAGAAGAAAATGAAATAAATGCTGTTAGCTTGTCAACAATATTTTTTTATATGTGTAGTTTTACTATATTTGTAAACATTTAATAAAAAAACTGTCGTGCATATAAAATTATTGATTTTTAAAATAATAATTTGATAAGTAATATTAGTTAATAATCACTGACGGTAAGAAAATTAGAGTAAAGGAATAATGATGAGGTTTTACATAGCAAAGGTAATCGGAATTTTGGCTTTTTGTTGGTGTTCTTCGAAAACGAGACAAGCTTAGTTCGATACGTTTGAACATTAAATAGCGTGGGTGTAGATGAACATAGTACTCTCGTACCTAAAAAGTCAATGCATCATTAATGGCAACTGATCAAGCACTTGCCCAAGCAACAATCTCTAACACAGACTAACATTTTCTAAATCTCTCAGAACTCGAATTTCGAGAGCAAAATTTCCAACGACCATGGCCATCAGCCCTCACTTTCTTGTTATACCATATCCAGTTCTAGGCCACGTGAATCCCCTCGTCCACTTGTCTCAGATTCTGGCCAAACATGGCTGCACCATAACTTTTCTCAATACAGAGTTCAGCCACAAACGGTTGAACACCACTGGTGCTGGCCTTGACAACCTCAAGAGATCAGGGATAAGGTTTGTGACACTCCCAGATGGGTTAGGCCCTGAAGATGATCGAAGTGACCAGAAGAAAGTCGTTCGTTCCATCAAAACCAATATGCCCTCCATGCTTCCTAAGCTCATACAAGATGTCAATGCTTTAGATGTAAACAACAAGATCACTTGTATCGTTGTGACATTGAGTATGACTTGGGCCTTGAAAGTTGCCCACACTTTGGGAATCAAAGGCACCCTTCTATGGCCTGCATCAGCAACTTCTCTCGTCTTGTGTGATTGCATCCCAAGGCTGATTGATGATGGTGTTATAGATTCATATGGTAAGAGTAGTAGTACGTAACGTTTAAGGTACTTGTTATGTCAATTTTTGAGAGATTAATGAGGAGGGTCTTTCATGGTTTTTCGTTTTTGGCATTGAAGGAATCCCTGGCAGAAGACAGAAAATTCAACTCTCCCCAAACATGCCTTCGATGGACACAGAAAACTTTCCATGGCGTGGGCATGACAAGTTGCACTTTGATCATCTGGTGCAAGAGATGCAGACCATGAAGTTAGGAGAATGGTGGCTTTGCAACACAACTTATAATCTTGAGCCTGCAGTGTTTTCCATGTCACCAAGGCTGCTTCCAATTGGTCCATTGGTGGCAAGTGACAGCAACAAAAGTTCATTCTGGGAAGAAGACACATCCTGTTTGGAGTGGTTAGATCAGCAACTACCTCAATCTGTTGTGTATGTTTCCTTTGGTAGCATGGTTGTAATGGACCCCAACCAATTTAATGAATTAGCCCTTGGAATTGATCTCCTTGAGAAGCCTTTTATTTGGGTTGTACGTCCAAATGACAACAAGGTAAACATTAATGCATACCCTCGTGATTTTCATGGTAAGAGAGGTAGAACTGTAGCTTGGGCACCACAGAAGAAGATATTAAACCACCCTGCATTGGCTTGCTTCATCAGTCACTGTGGTTGGAATTCTACTGTAGAAGGTGTATGTGGTGGCACACCCTTCTTGTGCTGGCCATTTGCCAAGGACCAACTTGTTAACAAGTCATACATCTGTGATGTCTGGAAGGTTGGAGTAGGATTAGACAAGGACGAAAATGGATTGATATCAAAACAAGAGATAAAGAATAAGGTGGAGCAGTTACTTGGGGATCAAAACATAAAAGCAAGATCATTGAGAATGAAGGAATTGACCATGAATCACATATCCAAAGCTGGCCAGTCTTCCAAAAATCTAGAAAAGTTTATCAAGTGGGCACAGTAATACTACTACTTTGGATTCAAAGCTGTTATTTTATTTTACTTTTATTTCAATGTTGGAAATTTATTTCCTAGACAACTTAATCTATGAAAATTGAAAATGTTAGGAGCTGTCGTATACATCCCTTTTGTATTATGAAGTTCGTTCAATGAATCCTGTGTCCCCTTCATTATTCATTATTACTAACCTATCGGTTTCTGGTACATTATTATTGTAGCTTTCAATAATTTCTTCTGGTTTCATTCAGCTAACACCACTCATATGGAGTATGATATCCAAAGGCTTCGTTATCGTTCCAAACACAGCATATTTTACACGCAATTTTCCTTTTCGTTTTCGTACGTAGTATGTTAATACTTTTGACTTTTGGCAGGGAAGTTGCCAGTCAAACTTTACAAGTAACTTACAACACATTAGTATAAAGTTATTTTTAAGAACTATTATTAAAAAACTTTTTTTATAATAATTACGTTATAGTTTATAATTAATCTGTTTCAGATATTTTTTTAAACATAAATTTAAATAGACCAATAAAATAATTACATGTATTTTAATAAAAAATTATTAAAAATAATTTTCAAAACATCAACATCCCACACATTATTACAACATAACAACATATGTGATGACCCTCGTACAAACTTATGTTCAACCACGGACGGACAAAAAGTCTCCTTGGAAGCAGAAATTTAATACTTATCTGATTAATATTTTTTTGTTTTTATTCTGTCACTGGTTTAACAATTTTTTATATAGGTGAAAATTCAACATGATAATCCATTCAAGGAGGAAGCAGGGTTGATAGAGAGGGTTGGCAGAGTTAGGCATGAGAAGTGAGAGTGAAGTTGAAACTTGGGGAGGATCCAGAACTGGTGATGTAGTAGGATATGGTTATTATCTCTAGATGAATCTTAGGATAAGTGAAAATGGTGCATCATGGACCACACTTATGAAGGTGGTCCCTGTTATCAGCATTGGTCTATTATAGTACGTATTGTTGAAGGAAAAAAGAGTTCAATTTATTTGATATCATAGAATTAAAAACTAATGGATTTTTATTAGAATTTTTCATTTCTCTTCAACTCAATCTTTTAAATTTCTATTTTAACCCTTTTATCATTTCTTGACAGGTAAAAAGTCCAAAGAAAAACACTAAACTAAAGTAAATTCTAATATAATACACTATAATTATATAAACTGTAATATCAGATATGAAAAGATGCTGCTTACTCTTACCACGGTTTAAAATATGTGCAGCTTGTTTTTTTATTCAAAAATAGCACCAATCATTCCTACTAAACAGTACTAAAGAACTATATCTAAAGTTTTTCAGAAATCTAAGGCGGTAGGTGTTCATGCAGTTAATTAATCGGAATTAATTACCATGTTTTTTAGTTTCTGATAACCCAAATTTAAAAGCATTTGGAATCTGACTTGGTCTGTACTTAATTCAACGATGTCAATTCATGAAAACTTTTGAAAGCGAACCTTGGAGAAATACTTTGGACATAGAAAAGTCTCATGAAAAACTGTTACACCAGTCGATAAAATCCAGCTCAAACTCTTGGATATTTCATCATCTTCCTGTTATTTCTCTTCCTTGAAAGCAATTTTCAAGCAAATGGGTGTCCCTCACTTTCTTGTTATACCATATCCAGTTCAAAGCCACGTGAACCCCCTGATGCAGTTTTCTGAGGCTCTAACCAAACACGGCTGCAAAATCACTTTCGTGAACACTGAGTTCAACCACAAACGAGCTAAGAACTCTGTTGGGGGCTTAGACAACCTTAAAGAAGAAGGCATGAGGTTTGTGACACTCCCAGATGGCTTGGATCCAGAAGATGATAGAAGTGACCATCACAAAGTTTTCGTATCTATCAAAACCAACATGCCTGCTTTTCTTCCAAAGCTCGTACAAGATATCAATGCTTTGGATGCTGACAACAACATCACCTGCGTAGTTGCTACAATGCACATGTGTTGGGCCTTGCAAGTTGCCCAAAAATTTGGAATTAAAGCTGCTTTTCTGTGGACTGCATCTGCAGCTTCCTTGGCAGCATTGTATTTCATTCCCAGGCTCATTGAGGATGGAATCATCGACTCAGAAGGTAAGAATATAATATGTCCTGATTCTCGTTACATTGATTTTTTATTTTTTTTTACCATCTAATTTTCCAAAATTAAGGAAGTAAGACTTTAGTCTCACATTTTTGGAATTTTCTGAAAGTATACGACCAAAGTATCCTGTATATATATGCGCACATGAGTATTTATTTCTCTTGATTAGTTCTTCCTTGCACCATGATAATTCACGCAAATAAGCTTTGTCAGTAAAGATATCTTGTTTCTGATTATAATTTTGCAGTAAAACCATCTAGATTTCATTTGTGATGAACCAATATATGATTAGGTTGTTGTTTGATTATATTGTCCAGGTTTACACACTTGGTGCTTGATATATATTCAGTCTTTGACATGAAATTAGATATGGGTCACTTGTAGTTGAAATTAATGATATAGTCAAAATGTACATATTGTTGTTTTGGGGAGAAATATGAAAAAAAAAAAAACAGTCATTAATAAATTATCAACAAATCATATAAAATATTATAACACCATTTTCGTGTGCTCCTTTTATATATGTTACTTAAATTTGTACAAAGTCTGACTTGATTCTAACATATATGAATAAAAAAGACCTCAACTTTGAGTTGTAAAAATTTAGCAACTTTAAATTCTAAAAACTTGTGTCTACTTAGTTTGGGTTAGATTGATAAATTATCTGTAAATATGATTTGATTCAAAACTGGGGTCAGAAAAATCCGAAAGATGAGGAGGCATATATTTTGGTTAAAAATGCAAGTTTTGATCTTTTGATTTAGAAAGGCGAAACGCATGAAGAGAATATTTGAGAAACTTGTGGCATTGCAAATGCAGGAGTTCAAACCAAAAAACAAGAAATTCAGCTTTCCCCAAATATGCCTGTGATGGATGCTGAAGACCTTCCATGGGGTGGCTTTGATAATAAATTCTTCCCCCATATAGTCAAAGAGATGAAAAACTTGGAGTTTGGAGAATGGTGGCTCTGCAACAGTACTTCTGATCTTGAGCCTGGAGCAGTTTCCATATCACCAAAGTTCCTCCCAATTGGGCCATTGATGGAAAGTGACACCAACAAAAGCTCATTCTGGGAAGAAGACACAACTTGCCTAACCTGGTTGGATCAGCAGCCACCTGAATCCGTTGTATATGTTTCCTTTGGTAGTATAGCAATCTTGGAACCAAACCAATTCAAAGAACTAGCTCTAGGTCTCGATCTCCTGAAAAGGCCTTTTCTTTGGGTTGTTCGTCCAAGTGGTGATAATGACAAGGTAAACAACGCATACCCTGATGAATTCCATGGAAGTAAAGGTAAAATTGTGAACTGGGCACCTCAGAAAAAGATATTGAACCACCCTGCCATAGCTTGTTTCATCAGTCACTGTGGTTGGAATTCCACTTTGGAGGGTGTATGCAGTGGCACACCTTTCTTGTGTTTACCATTTTTCAGTGACCAATTTTTAAACAGGTTGTATATTTGTGATGTGTGGAAGGTTGGTCTGAAATTCGACAAGGATGAAAATGGATTAGTACTGAAGGAAGAGATAAGGAAGAAGGTGGAGCAAGTTCTTGAGAATGGAGACATAAAAGCAAGATCACTGAAACTGCAGGAATTGTTCGTGGATAAATCAGTCAAGGATGGTGAATCTTCAAAGAATCTCGAAAAGTTTATTAACTGGGCCAAGTCATAATAATACCTTCAGCAATAGTTTCCAATAAAAGTTTTCTTTGTCTCTTTTCTCTTTATTTCTATATCTCAAAGGAAACTTATGTAGTATGTGCGAGCTATTTCACTTTCTAATAAATGGTTATAAAATGAAATTTAAAGCTAGAACTTCGAATCTTGGTAAATTAATCCCAAAATAGGTTGATTTCATTCAATTCGATTTTAATGACACCCGAGTTTGCAAATGTATTATGAAAAAAATATTCACTCTCACACAATCAAGAACAAAGAAATACGGTATACATAAAATAATATCACAAATAAAAATTATGAATTTATATGATCCTACATTTCTCATCTAAATTATTTAAATTATTATAATGGAGACTTCTTAAATGTTTTTTTTTCTTCATATAATCTCTCTAAATAACAAGAGTTCATGTTATTTTTTTTTCATAAATAAGACAATAAAGTTTAATTATCTTATATCTTCATTTATTTATCAAAAATTAAAAAAAGAATACTCATCATACCTCTTAGAATACCAAATTTCCCATTTTTAAAATTAATGTTAAAAATCTGAAATGATTTTTCAATAATATGTTTCTGGGCACTCTTAAAACTCACCAAATTTGATTATCCAAATAGTTTTTTTTTTTTTTCCTTTTTTTCTTTTTTCTTTTTACCTCAGACTATTGGAGTTTGGTCGGTCAGCCTTGAGTGTATTAATAGCTCAACAACAGATTTCACATCCTCTGTTAGGCCCAAAGATACTCAGATTTTTTTTTTTCTTTTTAAATCACTCGTATTCTATTTCTATTAACCAATAAGTAAAAATAAATTAATTTTATTGCGAGTAAGAAAACATATCTAATAAATATTTATATTTTTTAAGATTTAAATATTTTTTATCCTCTAAAGTTAGGTTTTTTTTTCTACAATAAATTATTTTAATCTTTCAATTTTGCAAATATATTATTTTTAGTTTTAGGATTAGATGTTAAAGATGTTAATGATATGATAGATAATAATTTACTTTAATTAAGTGATAGGATTAGATGTTGTTAAAATTGTTCCAATCACTTTTAAGTAAAGTAGTCAAAACAAGCTACCAAATCTGATTTATTACGAATTGATTATTCAATAAATTAATCTAATTCAATTCATTTGTTGATGAGTTTAAGAAATTTAAACATAGTTCAACCTATTATAAATTAATGAGTTAAACGAATTCCTTCACTTAATTAAAAAAGTTATAACTTTTCTTTCTTCAACCTAACATTCATTTTTAATATGTAACCAAAATAAAATAATTTCAAACCTACTTTAATATTTTCTTTTTCATTTTATTCAACAAATAAATCATTCATCACCAAAATTAAATCACCTAGATTATATTTTATTACCTTAAAAAAAATGACTAATGAGAGACAAGAGTAAAAAATGAATGAAGTGAATTTCTCTCTCCCAAAATTTCAAAATAAAAGTTTAATTGTATTTTGGATTGTATTATTAAGTTAAAAGTGTGATAGGGTTTTTTTTTTTTTTAATTTCTATTAGTGAGTCAAGTTCATCTTTTAAACGTACTAAAATTTATAATTTTTTTTTTTAATTCAACTCATCTAAAATCTATGATGTACCAAATTGATTAATCTATTTTAACTAATTTTAACGCCTCTGATCTTAATTTTAAAAATATTATTTCAGTTAATTAAATTTATATGATAAATATGATGATGATATCTATGTGTTTGAAAAATTAAAAAGTACTAAAAACGTGTTTTAAGACATTCTTTTGTGACTTGGTTGAATTATTATTTCTTGAGACACAAGTACTTTGAAGAAACACTTGATTCACATGACATTTTCGTGAGACCCACGCATAGCTTCAACAAACCAACTTAGTGAAACAAGCAATAAATAACAGTCAAAAATAGAGTACTTGCATAAGGACGCATCACTCAAACACCTTTTTCATTTTGCTTTTTCCTTCTCTCTTTTCCACCTTATATTATTAATAAAACTGTTTCAGTAAATAAAACATCATCCAATACCAATTTGACGCCTGAACGGTGTCAAATTTGTGTCAAATCCTAGTGTCAAACAAACATTTTCCTATTAACATATCTAAATATCACCCATGGTATAAACAACTTCCCAGTTAGCAGCAAAAAAATATTCAAACAGCTTTTACTCAGCAGACATGATTCATCCACATTTTCTTGTTATACCTTATCCAATTCTGGGGCACATGAATCCACTGCTGCAGTTCTCTCAGGTTTTGGTCAACCATGGCTGCAAAATAACCTTTTTGATCACTGAGTTCAACCAAACCAGAATGAAGAATGAAATTGAGCACTTGGGAACTCAGATAAAGTTTGTGGCACTCCCAGATGGTTTGGATCCAGAAGATGACAGAACTGACCAGCCAAAGGTCATTCTGTCTCTCAGAAACACCTTGCCTCCTAAGCTTCACAATCTCATACAAGACATCAATGCTTCGGATGGTCATCACAGCAACATCACTTGTCTGCTTATTTCCAAGAACATGGGATGGGCCTTGGAATTTGGACACAAATTGGGTATCAAAGGAGCCCTTATGTGGCCTGCATCAGCTACTTCATTCGCCTCTTTTCACTCCATCCCAACCCTTATTCATCACAGAATTATAGACCCTCAAACTGGTAAGAAATTGGAATCACCACACCTAGTTTTTATACATTTCTTTTACCAACACTAAAAGTGATTTTATTCATTGACGACAAAAAGGTGGACACTACTGCATCACACTGCAGATTCATAAACTTTACTGTAATAATTAATCTTAATTAAATAAACACTACTGTAGTCACAATAGTAATTATTTTTATGATGCTTAATGAACTTCCTTCAAATCCTTTTTTGTAGACTAAGGTTTTTAGAGTGATTTCCTTTGGACCTTATTAAACGCAGGACTTCCAACCAGAAAACAGGAGATTCAGCTTTTACCAAATTCTCCTATGATGGACACGGAAAATCTTCCATGGTGTAGCCTTGGGAAGAACTTTTTCCTTCACATGTTGGAAGATACAGAAAGTTTGAAGTTTGGAGAGT
Source organism: Vigna radiata var. radiata (assembly GCF_000741045.1). Taxonomy (NCBI): domain Eukaryota; kingdom Viridiplantae; phylum Streptophyta; class Magnoliopsida; order Fabales; family Fabaceae; genus Vigna; species Vigna radiata. The sequence continues at coordinate 17,906,639 of NC_028354.1, read as the reverse complement.
GGTGGCTTTGCAACACCACTTGTGAACTTGAGCCAGGAGCACTCGGGAAGTGGCCAAGGTTCCTTCCTATTGGGCCATTGATGATGAGTGACACAACGAAAAGTTCATTTTGGAGAGAAGACACAACTTGCCTAGATTGGTTAGATCAACAGCCACCTCAATCTGTTGTTTATGTTTCCTTTGGAAGTTTAGCAATTGTGGAAGCAAACCAATTCAAAGAACTAGCTCTTGGCCTCGATCTTCTTAACAAGCCTTTTCTTTGGGTTGTTCGTCCGAGTAATGACAGCAACAAGGACAATAATGCATACCCAGATGGATTCATTGGATCTAAGGGTAAAATTATTGGCTGGGGTCCACAAAAGAAGATACTGAACCACCCTGCCATAGCTTGCTTCATCACCCACTGTGGTTGGAATTCTATCATAGAAGGTTTATGTGCTGGCATACCTTTCTTGTGTTGCCCATTTTTCAGTGACCAATTTATTAACAAGTCCTACATTTGTGATGTGTGGAAGGTTGGAGTGGGATTAGACAAGGATGAAAATGGACTGATATCAAAGGGGGAGATCAGGAAAAAGGTGGAGCAAGTGCTTGGGAACGAAGACATCAAAGCAAGATCGTTGAAGCTGATGGAATTGACCCTTAATAACTCAGCTCAAGCTGGTCAATCTTCAAAGAATCTCCAAAAGTTTATCAATTGGGCCAAGGATTAATGCTGCTTTACGTTATAACACTTCCCAACTTCAGTTTCTTTACACCTTCTCTTTCCTTGCGTTTTAATCTCAATTTCTACTTTAATTTAGAGGAAAGTTACATACTTTTATATTCATTAATATAAAAATAAAATGATTATAAAAATTTAAAATTTTATATTTTTTAATTAAAAATAGAGTAAAAAGTTGAAAAAAATAATATTAATTAAAAAATAATTTCCCTTAAAATAATAATATCATGACATATTATTGTATTCCTTTCACACACTTTACATAATAAAATAATTACATAAATATAAATTTCTATATTTAAAAAAAAAAACAGTAAAAAAAAGTAAGATACGGTAATATCAAATAAGTTTAAAAAATTTATGTATATAAAAAGAATCATTTTTCTTTTTCTTAACTTAGCAGAGAAATCAACGCATGATATAGAATACATACTACGCGTCACTGCTTTAGTAATAAAACATCTTTAAGAATAAATAAGGAATAATCACGTCCAAGATAAGGATTTGCTCGGCTTTTATATATATTTTTTTAATTTAATTGAGATCATATTTTAAAAAAATTAATTAAACTTTTATTTTTTAAAATTAACGTAATCATTAAGTTGACATTAATTGTGTGAAAATATTATATACCAAAATATAGATTGGTCAAGTGTTAAAATTTAAATAAAAATTCAGTTTTAGCATATAATATTTTAAAATAATATTAACATCAATTTAATAAAAAAAATATAAAGTGTTTTTAAAAAATAAAGATTCAATTAAATATAAAACAAACATAAAATTCAACAAAAATAAAAGATTAATTATTAATTAAACCAAATCTTAATACATTTTATACTCTAGTCTTTTCTAATATTTATTTGAAGAAATTGGAAGTCAATTTATGTTACGATTGAATCAAAACATTCAATTATTTTGCTTTTCGAACAAATCTATTGTCTCGTGGAAGAATTTCCACGTTAATTTTTCTACAGTGTTCTTCCAAGCATTCTCGGACCACATCATCACCCGACACCCTTGAAACTGACCAAGACTATAAGCTCTTTACTTACATTTCGGTGGTTCTATTGTCCATCAATCACTCCTTACCCACGTTTCATCTTTTGCTTCATTTTTCCAATGTCTTTCTTTGTCTTCCCAAATTTATTTGTATTTTAAAAAATAAATGTAACTATTTCTTTAATAAGCTTCATCTATAAAATGTCTTTTATTACTTTTTTTTTCCTACTCCTTTATTTTTTTTGTTTTATTTTAATAGCTTATGTTATGAGTGATCCGTTAACTAAATGCCAGATCACTAATATACATGTTATTACTGTTAAATAGTTGAAAGTCTCATCATACATTTACAAGATTAATTTAAAAAAAAAAATGTGTTTTCTTCTTCTTTAAAATAGTATTTTTAAGTGAGTTAAAATATTGAGGAAAGACATAATTTATAAAGAGAGAAAAAGGAGATGGAATGATGTTATTTTGATTTGATTAATGTTGTTATGAAAAGGGAAAATTGAATAATCTTAATGGCCTTTATTGGTGATCTTGTTAAAAGATGAATATAATACTTAAATCATTTTGTTGTTATAAGGATTTAATAAATGCTTTGACTCGAAGTAATTTTTATAAGACATATTCAATTATTTTATTAGTAAACAGTTTAAGTTATAAATAGAAAAAATAATTAATCAAGTTCTATTTTATAAAAATTGTTGTCTTTTTTTTTATTTTTATTCTTTTAAACCTTTTTTAAGATATTAACTCTTTTAGTCATTTGTTTTAAAATTGGAGTACGTCATAGAATTCCTGACAACAAAATCTATAATCTTATTCAATAAGTTTCTCAAACAAAGTAAGTTTATATTTTATTTTATTTTTTTTAATTTTTTTGGTGTGTATGTTGCGTTGCATGTGGGATTTATAGAATTGTATGTATCATATGAAGATTCTAGATGAATCTTTGCTGGATTATAATCGTGGGTGTGATATGTCTTCTATATGAGCTTTTTATACGCAAAATAAGAATATTTAGTAAAAGTTTTTATCTTTTTAGCTTATATTCTAGGCGAGAGAAACTAGTATTTAAATAGATTGCTATGATTTTGATGTGAATGACTAAGTTATTGATTTTTTATTCTTGTGATTATATGATTGAAATGTCTAACTATTTTTTTTTATGTGCTTTATAGCATTTTGATGTGAATGGAGATTTATTTTAAATTTGTAAAACATGTGATAAATATGTATATTAATTTGGGTAGAATTGACTCCTAGATCTATTTTTAAACTGATTAGTAACTACTTTGGTGTATAAATGAGATAAAAACCATCTAGGAGTCGATTGGTACAAATTGAAATACCTAGTAGGTTTCTAGTTTTATGCATAATCACTATGTGAACAATATTTCTGCTAAGTGAAAATGAAAACTTAGAATTACAAAGAGCTCTAAACATTTTACTTGTTGAGCTAACTATGATTCATTTCATTGAGTGAGCCTATCTCCGAGCGATTTGATCATTGGGTGAGGAAAATGATTGTTAGATGAAAATAAATTTATGAAAATCAATAGTTTCGAGTTGCATGAACTCGTTGAGTAAAAGTTGAATTTGTAAGACCTAAGAAAAATATTTAAATGATATAAAATAGATAATAGATAATAACATATACTTAAATTATATTAAAATGTTGTGATAGCTTGTTTCGTTAGAATTCTTGTATTAGAAAGTGATGTCATACATTCAAACCTTATCTATAATGTTTAGTTTGTGATGATAAAAAAGTCACGAGTTCAATTTAAATAGTAATATAGATTTTGTATAATTATTTTTAGTTGATTTGCCTTTGTAGTTTTATTACAAGTATTATAAAAATAAATAATGTATAAATGTGTACTTTAATTACTCCTCTTTTATTATTGCCCTATCGATGACAAATATTTTATTGGATTCCACCCTTATTTTACCAGCAAATTTATTAAAAGAATTTTAAAAAGTTCATTGCCAAAAAATTTACTGAAATATTTGAAAAAATTTCTACGAATTTACAAAATAGACTTTAAAAATTTCATTCCCAATTAATTTTCAAAAATTTTCACATTGACAAATTTAAAAAAGAAAAATTCATCATCGACAATTTTAGCACAAAATAATTAAAGTCCAAAACAAAACCATTAGCCTCTATTCCATGATTCAATAATAAAAATTATAAATTTTATTGTAAACATTTTCGTCAATAAATTTTATTTTACTAATTATTTTCCTTTAATAATTTTTATTACAATTTATATTAGGATGAAAATTCGTTAGACATTTCGATGCATAGCATTGTAAATTAATTCCGAATGACTAAAAGTGTAAAAGAATATAAAGAAGAAACTAAACGATTAAAAAAAAGTTAAAATTAAACTACAAAATGTAAAATAAATAAAATAATAAAAAAAAAATAATTGGTTCACGTGAATTCATCTCCTCTTGCAACAAGATACGACACTTTAAGAAACTTGATGTCTTGCCAACATTTTCTGCAAACACAGCCACCATGGTGGGCCCCAATATGCACTATCTAGTATTACGACCATGCATGCTCCACCCTAGTCTCGTGTTTTGTTTTTTTTACTTTACGACAAAAATAATTCACCCTAATTATACAACCCTTGCCCATTGACAGGGAATAACTGATATTGAAATTTGATATAAACAAATTTCAGACTGATGTACAAACAAAAAGAAGATATTAATTTTTAGAGATAAGGTCAATTTATAATATATTAGTGGGATGCAGATTTCACCTTACAAGCCGGGTTTGTGGGATTGAGTTAGGTTTAAAACCTACTTCTAACATGGTATGAGAATTATAGTTAGAGTCTATACTAGTGATATTTATTGGACAAATTATTTCACCCGCTATTAGATCGTTATCGGATCACCCATTAGAGTTGAGTTAGGCTTAGAACTCATTTCTCACAAATTTAATTCTAAAAAGAAAACCATCATGCTGTTCTAACAAGGTCAACATATTGAATTGAATTCAAACTATTATAATTATATACCTTTTTATTACCTTAACCCCTTTTACTCGTCTAAGTATCATAGTTAATATCAACTGCCCACTATAATGCGGTTTGGCCTAACAAAAAATTTAAAGTAGAAGACAACTCTTTTACATAAAAAATCATATAATACATACTACATTTACCAATTTTGTAATGATTATCAAAAAATATATACTCCTCTAAAAATCTAACTCACGTATTATAATTTTTTTTCCAACTTAAAATATATACCAATAATCTTTATTTAGACAACATGTACACTCTTATCTTTATTAATCATAACAACATTATTAACCGTATGATGGTCAGAATTTAATTATGGAAAAATCAAACATTTGATTTACTTTTTTTTAACAAAACACGCTTTATTCTTAGTCGGAATTTGATTTGTCCACCAGATTAAACTATTCTCATCAATGAAAAAAAAAAGTGTTCTTAGAGAAAAATTATACATGCTATTAGATATATCTCTAAAAGAATTTAAAATCCTTTAACATAAACATAACATTATTAAAGTTCAAAATTTTACGTGTATCTATATTATTATTGTTTAAGTATAAGATTTATTTTTAGAAGGATTTATAAAGCAATATTTTTCTATACTATTGGCTTATTCCTTTTAAAACAGGTGCGACACTTTGACACTACATAACGAGAAAGTGAAATAATAATATTTTAAAAACATTTATATTATTTATTTAATTTAAGAATGATTATATTATTAAAAAGAGTTTTAAATGAATACTTCTACAATATTTTAACATTACTTATTATTATGTAATTGGTCCAAAATTACTCTACAATCAATAATAATGATTATAAATATTAATATGAATCAAATTATTTAACATGAATGATAATAATCATATAAATACTATCATGAATCATGACAAGATGAGAGAGATAATGATTTTAAAATGTTATTAAACTCTAATTGTGTTATTTTTGTAGAGAGTGTGAAAGAAAGTTTTTCCTATGTGTGGGGACAGATCGTGTGAGGAGGGTTGGAAGATCGAAAAGATGGAATACGACCGAACCTGCACCTGCAGGCTACCCTTGCATGCGTCCAATAATTTCATATCACTCTCCTTTCTTCTTCTTTTTCTCATTACTACAAACAAACAAACCCTCTGCTCACGCTTCAATTTTAACGTCAAACACAAACAAATCCATCCATATAAAATAAAGCCACCATTACCAAAAAGCTAACAAACCCATTCACGCAACCTTAAACACAAAAACCATTCTGCTAACTTTCACTTCTATAGCTGCAGCAACAGTTTTATGGGCATCCCACATTTTCTTGCAATACCTTTCCCAATCCAAGGCCACATCAATCCCCTTTTGCAGTTCTCCCAGCTTTTGGTCACATATGGCTGCAAAATCACCTTCTTGAGTTCAGATGACAACTACCGCAAGCTGAAGGCTGCAGGCCATGGCAAAGCCATACACCCAAACATAAAGTTTGTATCTCTCCCTGATGGTGTGGACCCTCAAGATGATAGAAAGGACCAGGCCAATGTTATCTCCACCACCATTAAAACCATGCGTGTTAAGCTTCCCATGCTCATACAAGATGTCAATGCTTTGGACAGTCACAACAAAATTTCTTGCATTATTGTCACCAAGAACATGGGATGGGCTTTGGAAGTTGGCCACCAGTTGGGTATCAAAGGAGCTCTATTCTGGCCAGCCTCAGCAACCTCTCTCACATCCTTTAACTCCATTCAGAGGCTTATTGATGAAGGAACCATAGATTCCAAAACTGGTAAGAAGAAAATAAACACTTCTTTAATCTGTTTGCTTATGGAAAAAGAAAACTATAAGTGAATCTTGCCTCAGTTTATCACAATTCATTAGTACTTTCCTGTGTTCTTCTTGTCACATGCTGCTATATTGGTCGTGTACTGTCTTATTTTGGAGATTTCTCATCGTTGTACGAAGCTTTGCATTGTTTCCTTGATGGCTTAACTTTTAGAATTAATTTTAGGTTCGGTTAAATATTTACAGATTCTTTTCTCACATGGAAAAGTCCTAAACGTTTATTATGTAATTAATTCTGTCAAAATAGGAATCTATTCTTACTTTTCATAAAGTTATAATAATGACAGATTTTCCTGAGTTGTCCACCATTTAATCTGTTTTGAGATAGCATGATATCAGCAAAATCTAGCACTTTAGCAAAGGACACATACAGATTGCAGCAGGTTCTCGTATTTTGTAATTGTTTTAGAATCTCACTTTTGAATAGTATCAATTAAATCGTATTTGCACATTTTAGATACTTACAATTTTGTTATTTCATTTCATGTAAATCAATAAAAACGATGTTGGTCTATTATAATATCTAAAAGATTAAAACTGTAATTCAATATACTGTTTCTTCGTATACAAACCAAAGAAAAAGGCAGAAGATATATAGATGAAAATGTTAATATAGCTATCATTGTATCCCATCTTAATGTTAATTACTATTAAAGTTGTACAAGATAATATAAATTAAGTCATTGTAGGATCATGACTGCATCACCTGCAGTTACTTTTGCACTGGAAGGAATCTTGGTCCCATTACGCACTGTATATTTCTTCACAGTAATTAATTGGCTTTTGGCATTTCAGGCCTCCCTACCAGAAACCATGAACTGATACAACTTGCCTCTAATTTGCCTTTGATGGAGGCAGCCGCCATGCCATGGTACTGCTTGGGTAATGCATTCTTCTTCCTTCACATGAAGCAAGAGATGCAAAATTTGAATTTAGCAGAAAAGTGGCTTTGTAACACTACTTTTGATCTTGAAGCTGGAGCTTTTTCCACATCACCAAAGCTCCTACCAACAGGCCCTTTGATGGCAAATGAGAACAACATATTATGTTCATTGTGGGAAGAAGACAGAACCTGCCTAGAATGGTTGGACCTGCAGCCACCTCAATCTGTCATATATGTTTCTTTTGGAAGTATGGTGTCATTGAAACCAAACCAATTCAATGAATTAGCTCTTGGACTCGACCTCCTCAAAAGGCCTTTCCTTTGGGTTGTTCGTGAAGACAATGGTTTCGAGGTAAATGATGCATGTGAATTTCGGGGAAGTCAAGGTAAAGTTGTTAGTTGGGCACCACAAAAGAAGGTTTTGAGCCACCCTTCTATAGCATGTTTCATTAGCCACTGTGGTTGGAATTCAACCATTGAAGGTGTTTATAATGGAGTACCGTTCTTGTGTTGGCCATTCTGCAGCGACCAATTTATGAACCAGACTTATATTTGTGATGTGTGGAAAGTTGGAGTTGGATTTGACAGGGATGAAAATGGATTAATATCAAAGGAAGAGATAAAAAAGAAGGTGGAGCAACTACTTGTCGATGAGGAAATAAAGGAAAGATCTTCCAAATTGATGGAAATGATCATCAAGAACAAAACACAAGGTGACCAGAATCTCAACATGTTCATCAATTGGGCCAAGGACTAAGAATTCTCTTAATACAGTTTTATAGCTTATATATATATAACAAATAAGTATACATAAAATAAAGGAAAGAATAGACAAAATAAAGTGGAAATTAAGGTGGTGTTTTGTTAACTGTGTTATGAATTATAATATAAAATTTACCTATGTGTTCTAAAATCTTCGTAATTTTTCAGTAAATCTAGTGAAAATTTTCATCCGTAAAGGAACTTTCCTACGGACATGCAAATTCTATAAATTATTAAGACCTAATTATTTTATTTATTTTATTATATTTAGTCTCATATATAGTAAAAAAAGAACAATTAAATCTTTTAGTAGACTCATAACATAATTTATAACTAACGTAAATAATTTACATAATTAAGGACATGCAAATAAGAAAGTGTTATTTTATTATATTTTTTCTTAAATTAGAGGCATATATAATTGAACTTAAAAGAATTATAATGTCATTTTTAAATTAAGAGACCTGATTAACAGTTATATTAATAAATAAATCAAAATAAATACATAAATAAATAAATAAGAGACAATAAGATAATGAAGGTAATTATTAAAAATTGTAGGTGATATATAATTGGGATGAATCATTTTAAACCATGACTTTATTTAGGGTTTATTAGAATATGATTGATCATGTTGTGCCGACAAGACTCAACACTTGTGCGTACGCGATTTCCTCATCGGATAAGGATGTGCAAAATTAAAAACCGAACCACACATTTTGCCAAGAGAAAGATGGGAGGAGGAGAAAAAATTGTATTCACCAATGTTGGAGAAAGATAGAAGAGAATGAAAGAATAGAGTATGTGTATTATTAAAGAAAATGAATGCAAGAGTTTATATACATAGAAAGCAAAAACAAAGCAACGAAGCTAAACAGAGCAACGAAGTAACAAACAAACATATAATTGTCAAACGGTAAAAAATAGAAATGCATTAAAATGAAATCAGTTTGACTTGACTTCAACACTGCTCTTCAAGGTAAACTGACCGAACACCAATTTCTTTCTTCAGCCAATCAAACTTTTCAATCTTCACTGCTTTAGTAAGACCATTCGTTAGCTGGGTTTCAGTGTTGCAGTAAGTCAGAGATATTCTCCTTTTGTTCACCATATCCCTGAGAAAGTGATATCGAACCTCTATATGTTTGTTGCGACCATGGCTCACAGGGTTCTTGGAGAGATTGATGGCAGACACATTATCAATCTTCAGCTCCAGTGGTGTCTTCACAGGGATCTTCAACTCCTTCAAAATCTCAGTTAACCATATTCCTTGACATGCTGCGTAGCTACCAGCTATATACTCAGCTTCGCAGCTGGATAGAGCCACAACAGGCTGCTTCTTGGAGCACCATGAGATTGGAGATCCATTAAGCAAAAACACATAACCTGATGTGCTCTTCCTCTCAACACAGTCACCACCATGATCCGAATCTGTGAAGCCAATAAGCTCTAAATTTCCTTCATCAGTATCTCGTGTGCCAAAACGAAACAGGATGCCAAAGTCTATAGTACCTTTGACATATCACAACACTCTTTTGGCAGCCAACATGTGTGTCTTCTTCGGTTTCCCCATAAATCGACTTATCAACCCAACACTGAATGACAAGTCTGGTCTGCTGTTGCATAAGAACCGTAATGAACCCACAATCTGTTTATACACGGTTGCTTCAATGTCTTCTTCATTCTCAAAGCTTAGTAACTTTAAGTTCACCTCCACTGGACTCTTTGCAGAGTTGCAGTTAGACATATTGAAACGCTTAAGCAGTTCCTTTGCGTACTTCTTCTGATGTAATATCAGACCTTCTGCAGTGTAGGCGAATTCCATCCCCAGGAAGTAGTTCAACTTTCCCAGATCTGTCATTTCAAATTCTGTCTGCATAATCTTTTTCAACTCATCCATCTGCACTGGGTTTGATCCAGTGATAAGTAGATCATCAACATACAGGTAAATGATCAGCAACTCCTCTTCCTTGCCTCTTCTTACATACACTCCGTGTTCCACTACACATTTAGTGAAACCAAGTTTCACCAGAAATGCATCGATGCGTTTGTTCCAAGCTCTAGGGGCTTGCTTCAAGCCATATAAGGCTTTCCTCAACCTGTACACACCATGTTCTTTGCCTCTGTTCACGAATCCAGGTGGCTGCTGGATGTAAACCTCTTCTTCAAGTGGACTGTGGAGAAACGCAGACTTCACGTCGAGCTGGCACAGGGACCATCGTCTTGCACAGGCTACAAAAATTACTAAGCGAATAGTATCCATCCTAGCTACTGGCGCAAACACTTCGTTAAAATCCAAACCTTGTTTCTGAAGGAAACCTTTCGCTACTAGACGTGCTTTATACCTGGACACAGATCCATCAGGTCTTAGCTTCCTCTTAAACACCCATTTCACACCGATACTCTTCTTCTTCGGAGAAAGATCAACGAGCTGCCAGGTTCCATTCTTCTCGATGGACTCTATTTCTTCTCTCATTGCGTTTCGCCATACGGGTTCTTTTAAAGCTTCAGTCTCATCGATGGGTTCTGCCTCAGCCAGCATAGCCATGTGAACAAGGTCTCCTTCATCGTCTATTTGTGCATCAGAGTACATCTCACACTCACCAAATCTCTGTGGCTGAACCCGCTGCCTCCGTGGTCTCCTTAATTCATGCCCATCATCTTCTAACATCGTAGTTGACTCCATTGTAGTAGAGTCATCAACGTTTTCCACTACTCTAGTTCTCATCGACTTGGTGCATTTCTGATTCCAATCCCAACATTGATCTTCCAGAACCACCACATTGTGGCTTATAGTCACCTTCTCTTCAACTGGGTCGAAGAGCTTATATGCCCCAGTTGGGTGATACCCAATGAACACCATTATTCTGCTTTTATCTTCCAACTTGGAACTCCTTTGATCTAGTACATGCACGTGTGCTAGTGATCCAAACACCCTCAGATAGCCAACTGTCGGCTTTTCTCCAGTCCATGCCTCCAGTGGCACTCTCTCTCCAAGCTTCTTCGTTGGACATCTGTTGAGGAGGTGGACAGCTGTTGAAACCGCCTCACCCCACAACTTTCATGGCAGACCCTTGTCCTTCAACATACTTCTGGTCAATCAAAGATCATCCGATTTCTCCTCTCTGCTGGTCCATTATGCTGAGGAGTATACGACACTGTAACTTCATGTACAATTCCATGTGCTTGGAAGTGATTCTCGAAGGTGGCAAAGACATATTCTCCTCCTCCGTCTGTTCTGAGTATCTTCAGTTGCTTGCCACTCTCCCTTTCAACACGAGCCTTGAAGCGAATGAACATCTCCAGTGGCTAACCTGAAAGGTTCTGTTCTTGTAGATCTTGCTTCTCAAGATCAAGTTTTTATCACCATCANAAAGCTCAACCTTATTGCTCTCCATTACCGCCTTGAACCCCTTTTGAACAAGTTGTCCAACACTTAGAAGATTGCACTTCATATCTGGAACCAATAGCACGCCTGTGATTACTGCATGTGATTCATTCTTCCTCTGAATCACAACATCTCCCGTGCCTTCAACTCTCAGGGTGCTGTCATCGGCAAACTTGACTTTACTCTTCTTCGACTCATCAAAGTTGATTAGCCAATCCCGATGGCATGTCATATGATTCGAACATCCTGAATCAAGATACCACATCTCACTTTGAGAGTTGGAGCATTCACCTGAAGTGGTCACCATCAAAGTCAGAGGTTCTGAATCTGAATCCTCTTGAGCAACGTTTGCTTCTTTGGACTGATNTCGNTTNTGTTTCCCTTCNTCTGCACGACACTCTGATGCATAGTGCCCATACTTGTTACANTTGAAACACTTTATGTTTCTTTTATCCTTCTTTGAATGATAGCTCTTCTCTACCTTTCCATCCTTCTCCCCTGACACAGACCCATGATTAGTTTTTTCTTTATCAGACTTCTTGAATTTCCCTTTCCACTTCTTGGATTTCTTCTTTTCATCATACTTGGAATGATGCACTTTCAATGCTTGTTCATCATTCTTAGATGGACTTGTATCTATCATCCTCATTTCATGGGCTTCCAAAGAGCTTTGAAGCTCTTCAATCTTCATCTTCGAGAGATCTTTCGATTCCTCTATAGCAACCACTATGTAATTAAACTTCCTCGGTAACGATCTCATGATCTTCTCCATAACCATCAGATCATTGATGATTTCCCCACATCCTTTCATCCGGTTCGCAATGGTGATTACTCTGTTGAAGTAATCTCCAATCCTGTCGTTGTCCTCCATTTACAGTAACTCATACTGCCTTCTAAGGGTTTGAAGCTTCACCTTCTTGATCTTCTCCCCTCCTGTGTGACAACGCACAAGTATACTCCATGCTTCTCTGGCAGTGCTAGCGTTCTGGATCTTCTCAAAGTGAACATCATCAACGCACTGGTGAATGATGAAGAGAGCTTTGTTATCCTTTTTCTTGAACGCAACTTTCTGTTCAACTGCTCCATTGCCAACATCTCCTTCGATAACATCACTTACGTCTTGAAACTTGAACAACACCTTCATCTGCATGCTCCATCTCGTCCAGTTCTTATCTGTAAGGATTGGAAGATTTACTATTGAAAAATTGCTTCCCGCCATGTGACAAACAACTGGTGTGCAAGAACCCAAGTTTTTTTGACAGTCACCTTTTCTCCTCTTGCTTCAACCACCACACAAGCACGCCGCACTGTGTTATGATTTCTTGAAGCACCGCAAGTCTATTCGCAACCTCGCTCTGGATACCAATTCTATTGGAGAAAGATAGAAGAGAATGAAAGAATAGAGTCTGTGTATTATTAAAGAAAATGAATGCAACAGTTTATATACACAGAAAGCAAAAACAAAGCAACGAAGCTAAACAGAGCAACGAAGCAACAAACAAACATAAAACTGTCAAACGGTAAAAACAGAAATGCATTAAAGTGAAATCAGTTTGACTTGACTTCAACAACCAAGTGTAACATTCCATTATCTCATAATTCATAATTGATATATTGTAACATTATAGAATAATTAATAAGGAATATAAAGGATTTCACACATAACACATTTTAAACTTAGATTTCAATTACAATACTCATAATTATAACTTTCTTATTTATTCTTCTATCTCTCTCTTCACTTACAACGGATTGGATAACATTTCTTCATCTACTTTCTTATAACAAGCACGTTATACGATCATCATAAAAATAAAAAAAAACACAAACACAAACTAATAGAATGAGTTAACACATGATAGATAATTCATCCAACATACATAAATATATTACTACACATAATAATAACATATCATCATGCAATATTTATACTAAACTTATTCATCACACCATACAAATAATCATACTAGCCCAACTCATCACATCATGCAATAATTACACACCCATCTCATCATACAATAATCATACCATACAAACTCATCTGAATGATACGTTGATGTGCGATCACGGGAGGTTGTGCACTTGTAGTGACCTCCACTTCTTTTTAGAGATACACTTCCAATACAACACTTCATGTTATCCACAAGGTAAATCCGTTAACACCTATGCCCAAAACTGATACATAGATTAGGACCTCCTGCCCCTCTCACCATATAACTCATCTTTCTCTACTTGGGACTGAATGATTATTAGAGTATCAGGATAACCTCTAACAACGAGACCCTCAACATCAACGTGCACACTAATTACTTACAACCATAGAGTCTCTCCACGAGACCCTTACCAATCTCACATCATATTCATATTCAACAACACATTCATCATGCAATACATTTTTTATCCAAAATCATGTTCGTAGCTTAACATAGAATAATGTTCAAGTCAATGACATAATCAGACATACAAATCAATAAATACAATTACTCAAAATTTCATAATATATGATCATACAATTTAACCAATTATAGTATTACGTGGGATGGTTATTCTCATTACAACCTCTAATTAAAGATCTGACCGATCAAAATAAATAATAAATTGTTTAGATCCTACTGTAAAATTTTAGTTCGATCCAATGGTTAATGAAGTGGGAATTTTAATTTTACCTAACTGACTCAAAAACAGAATTTAAGGTCGGACTATGTTATCTAATAAATCCAAAATTAATTTATCTAAATATATACATTCAATTTCCAATCCAGGCGCTCAAGGTGAATAAATATGTCTTAGGAACTATATATTAAAATTTTAGATTAATCTAACGATTAACTAGGTTGAAATTGAAGTTTTACCAAAGTGATTTTCAAATTTAACCAAAATGCGAAATTTATTACTCTAAGCACAACCATTCATTTAAGAATTTGAGCGGTCAAAATGGTTTTATACGTCTTTAGAACCATATATCAAAATATCAGGTTAATCTAATGGTAAACAAAGCGGGAATTAACATTTTTACTGCGGTAACTTAAGGACATTATAGTGTTAATCAGGTTATTCAAAGATGCGAAAATTATTCCTCTAAGTACAAATCTCTAATTAAAAGTCCGAATGCTCAAAAGGGACTAAGATCTTTCAAGAATCATATATAAAAATTTCAGTTTAATCTAAAGGTAAATTAAGTGGGAATTAAAATTTTACTGAAGTAACTTTGTGACAGAAATAAGTGGTTAATTTACTCAAGATTACGAAATTCATTTCTTTAATTACAGACCATGATTTAAAATTTTGAATGGTCAAAGTGGAATAATATATCTTTGGAATCATATACCAAATTTTGGGCTTAATCTAACGGTAAACAAAATGGAGATTAAAGTTTTACTATGGTAACTTCAAAAATAGAAAACACGAAAAACATACAATAACAATTAAAACCTAAGCATACAGTTTGAGGAAGGCGTTAGATGGACTTAAACAAACTCCAAGAACTTAGTTCAACAGAACTGAGGTGTAATTTACCAAAGAGAATTTTGAGAAATGTTTCAGTGAACACACTCTATTTACTAAGAAGAATGGAGACTTGGGTAGGATAATACATTTCCTCATAGCTAGAAGTAATTCAAAAATAGTACTAGGATCTTCATGTGTCGGTGTGGATATGCTCAAGAGATACTGACATGATTCAACATGAGAGAATGTAATCTAGAAAGAAATTCAATTGTCCCAAGTGAAGGAAACAATCATCATAGTAATATTGTGTGACAATAACTCTACCATCCAATTATCCAAGAATCCAATCTTTTATGAAAAAAATAAACATATTGTAGTAGTATTCCACTTTTTCGGAGATTTGGTAAAGGATGAAGTTATGAGACTAAGGCATTGCAAATCTAAGGACCAAGTTGCAAGACATTATGACAAAACCACTATAACTTCAGAAATTTGAAAAGTTTCGTGCCCTACTTCAAGTAATGAAAGCTACTGAAATAAGCTAACTGCACTGCAAATGCATCCAGCTTAAGAGAGAGAATGTCACATGATATTTAATCGTTTAAGTAGTTGAATAAGTCCTAGGTTTTAAAACCAATTCTCTCTTTTTTCTTTGTTGAGTCCTTTGTTTTGGTGTCAATATATGCAACATAGGATTGTTAAACCATGTAAACACATTTTGTAGTGTCGATTATCATACTGTTATGTTATTTTTTTTATGTAAGCTTATATAAGCTACTCCCCTTCATTTGAATTAAATGAAGTTTTCTTTTTCTAGTGCTCTTTACATTATATCTATAATATTTAACAGTGTTAACACCTAAATGACATACAAATCCTAATTGACTTAATCAAGATAAATAATAAATAACTCTAGTATATCATTTTATTCAATAAATTTATACTTAATCTATTCTCATAAAAAATATTTATAACTATATAATTTCATCTCAAAACTCGTTTGTATTCAAGTTACTGATAAGATTGATGAGTTAAGATGAGACTATATATTAAAATGAATTAATTTAAGAAAATTATAGGAAAGAGTGAGATAAAAGTTTAAGATTTTAATTATATACTGTCACACTAAAGGAAACTACCATTATATATTTATAATACATCAAGTCAAAAGTAATTTTAATAATTGTCACGTTATAGGCATATTACTTATAAAATAATTAATAATTCACCGAAAATATAGTGTGAAACATGTGTTTCATTTTTTTTTTAAAAAAAAAAAAAACAGGAAAAATTAAGTTATGATGACATGTTAGATGGTCTAAGGACAACACACGATTATATATAGCACATAAACATTATAAGACTATAAAATTGGCCTAATTCAAAGGAAGAAAACTATGAAAAGAAATAGTAA
This sequence comes from Vigna radiata var. radiata, assembly GCF_000741045.1. Classification (NCBI taxonomy): domain Eukaryota; kingdom Viridiplantae; phylum Streptophyta; class Magnoliopsida; order Fabales; family Fabaceae; genus Vigna; species Vigna radiata. Next base: position 17,890,148 of record NC_028354.1, on the reverse strand, counting down.
GTCAAACTTAAAAGAAGTTTTGCAGATCCTAAAAAGATACGAACAACTTAATACAGGTTGGTTTACGAGAGGCTGGCTTTCAGCATATATATATATATATATATATATATATATATATACTTGCAATTCACTTTTCCTCAACCTTTTAGACACAATATTATTCTATATAACATAGTTCACATGGGAGCACTTATTCTAAGAAATGTCAACATCTAACATTAATTATATTCCAGAAATTATGTATTCATCTTTAAGATTATATGTATCAGTTTTTTAAAAATAAAAATTATTTAATTAATTAAAAATGAATTTTTTTACTTCATTACTTATATTATTAAATACATTAATTATTTTTTTATTAAAAAAGTAAAGTTTTCTAATTAAAAAATCAAACGAAAATATAATGTTTCCTTTTATATAATTCATATAATAGTATGGATTATTTACTATTATTATTATATTAAAGAAAAATAATAATTATTACTTATTTTTTAATGATGTATATTTATAAATATGGTATAAGTTGATGTTTAAATAATAAATAAATTGAATCCTCAGTTACGTAAATTCTCAGAAAGAAAGTAATAAAATAAAGGTTTGATTTCACTTTTGGTCCCATGTTTGGGGTTGTGTTCAATGTGGTCTTATCTTTTTTTTTCTTTATCAATAAATCCTACCTTTTGAAAAATTCGTTCAATTAAGTCATTTTGCCTTACGGCGTCAGTTTTTTGATGGTACTAGTACCCCTCTGGATAAATCTTAACAACGTGGTAGTGTGAGACTTGTTTACGTGTAAATTAGAAAAATGAAAAAAAGAGGCTTTAAAAAAGTTTAGAATTATCCTTTTGTGGTGAAGAAGGGTTAATTAAAAAGAGGGTTATCACTTTCTGGGTTAGGGTTCCATTTCAATTTGCAATTTTAGATTAAAATGGAAAATTAAAATGCATCCGAAAGCAATACCATTATATTACATTAAAGAGTTTTGTTTAAGAGGCGCACTTCCTCAGTGGGACATTGGAGATAATGTCAGCAAAATTAAAAAGACAAAAACGAGCTTTTTATTTTCATTCTATCAGAAAAAAAGAAAGTAGAGTTGGAAGTATAGATTCAAACGATTGGAATGGAATGTTCAGATCAGTGCAAAGAAACTAAAAACAAAAATTACCAAACACCTTCAAACTCACACTAATACCATCATTATGCCTGAAACCCTGCCCAATTGCCAAAAACAGATCCAAATAACAACAGCATAGGGATAATGAGTTAAATTGCGCACCGGTTTTGGAGTAGTAGAACCATAAGTAGCGGTAGAACTAGTATATGTGAAAATGAGGAAAATTGAGAGAACAAGGAAGAGAAGGAGAAGTCGTGGGTGAACGAGAAACGCGATAGCTTTAGGCATTGCTTCAATACCCTCTTTGCTCACTTATGCCCAATCAAAGCAAAATTGAAGCTTTCTTATCCTCCATGGCAGATGGCATACTGGGTTTGTCTCAGACCTCCAATGTCCTTAGAAACCCTACCCCCAACTTCCTTTTAACCCATCTAAAGTGTGGTTAAATTTTAATTTAGCTGATGTTTCAATTTTAACCAAAAGTGCCACGCAGTCACATTATCTTACCACGTTACTAAGGTTTATCCAGGAGGCATGCCGTAAGATAAAAGGACTCAATTAAATGATTTTTTCAAAAGGTGGGGATCTATTGGTAAGGAAAAAAAAAGTAGGATCACATTGAACACAACCCTCCAAACATAGGACCAAAAGTAGAATTAAACCTAAAATAAATAAATAAATTGAATATCCACTTGCGTACGAATCTCAAAATAATAATAATTATTATTATAACAATAATGCTATAAGAATGAATTAAAGACCGTTACTTTCTTTGACTAATGTATATTTATAAAAATTTTACATGGTGATTGTAACATGCTAAAAGGGTAGAAGAGTCCAGTGTTAATATAGTTCAAGAGTGAGAAAGAGTACTAGAAACAAAATAACTAATTTGAGGTTGGAATGTTTCTATTAGTCTAAGGCATAATCTTATATTAAGTGGTTTAAGGAGAGAAAAGGGTTTTTCTGTACGATTTTGTTTTTATCTTCTTCTGCAAAGTTTATTTTTCTCTGATGCATTTTCATGTTCTCTTTTGAACATTGCTTTAGTTGTTATAAGAATTATTCCTACAACTTTCCAGTTTTCGTTATAATATCTTCAGAGCATTCCTTATTTCTATATTTGTTTTTTACTTGGTGCCTATTTGATTATAATTTTTCTGCTATATCAGTACTGTGATATCAGTACTGTTATATTGGTGCTTTCATCCTCATGACCGAGAATACTCGCCTCAAAGACTTCACGGTTGATGTGAAGCTCATCCTTAAAAACCATTTGTCTTAGAAACAAATGCGTCAGGAGTGGGTATAGGTACAGTTCTCAGCCAAAGGCATCATCCAATTGCTTTTTTTCTCTAATAAGCTCTTTGCTGCCATGCAACACACAGTCTACATGCACTAGAGAATTTTATGCTATCATCGAAGCCATTGCAAAGTTATACCATTACCTGCTGGGACATAGATTTGTGATCCGAACAGATAAAAAAAGCTTAAAAAGTGGCTGCACAAATTGCTGGGCTATGATTTTACCATTGAAATCCTGGGAAAGATAATATTGCTGCAGATTCTCTCTCCCGATCGTGTTTCATGGCTTGGTCTCAACCTACTTTTCAAATATTGCATGCATTAAAGGAAGTTGTTTCTCAAGACACTCACCTAAAGCGTGTTCTAGACTTGTATTCGCTAAATCAACCTCCAAATCCTAATTATTCAGTGCATGATAATTTACTTTTCTGGAATGGACGATTGGTTATTCCTCAATCTCATGCTTTGATCCAACAGATTTTACATGAGCACTACAAGAAAATTGCGTTTTATATACGGATTATTATATACGGATTTAAATCTGTATGTAATGACAATGTTACATACGGATATTATATACGGATTCGTTACATACGGATTTTCTATATGTAATGAGAATAAAAGGTTACATACGGATAATCCGTATATAAATTCCATATGTAACTTGATGCGTTTTAATGAAAATTTTTCGAAAGATATATGTGTATATAAAATCGGTATATAAGTGAAAAAAATAGTTATATACAAATTTTATATACGGATTTATAATTAATTAATAAATATATAAAATTAAGTTATTTAGAATGCATATAGAAAGAGTCGCAAACCCTATTTTCTTCTTTCTCAATCGTACTGCCATTTCTCGTTTGGAAAAAGGGTCGAGCCACGCCTCTTCAATCCCANCACCAAACCTATTCTTTCTTCTCTTTCACTGCAACCCTGCCTAAATCAGTGTTTTGGTCGTGGTTTTCTCTCGTCGANTCCTTTATCCCCTTTAGTGGAGCCTCGATTCTCTTTCGTTGAGCTCTCTAAAATCCTAATTTTCCCTCATTCGAACTATCATTGTGCATCTTGGTACTGGTTCATTGGTAAGTAATGTTTAATTTTGATTGAGCTAAATTTTTTAATTGCGAAAACCCTAATCCTTTTTTTTCTACTCGGCATAAAATTGCAATTCTCCATCCTCAATCTCTTCTCCACCCTCACTCTCTTCTCTTAAGCCTTAATTTCTCTCATCCATTTTCGATTTATGCAATTACTCGCANGATAAGGTTCTNTTTCTTCCCCGCAACGNTATTTTGCACGACTTTCTTTTTTCTACATGCATTTCCTCTTGTTAATCGCCCAAAATTTAAAGCTTTTGTTGTACTGAAAAACAGATACTTCTCATGCTTCCATTTTGATTTCCGCAATGGCCTCCAAAGGTCCCAAATCTAAGATTGATCACGAGAGTAGAGTCAAACGNCAAAAGGTTAGTTCTCTTCTTGGTAGTGTCTCTTGGCTTTTTAATTCTTTTTTTTTTTAATTTTTTGTTTGGATAATTTCGGCTTTGAATAATTATGAAAATCTTATTAATAATTATGAAAATCAAATTTACCTAGTTCCTCTGAAATGCAAAATTACCACCTCCATATCTCTTAAAATTATTTATTTATTTTTCTTTGTTTTGTGTGGTAGTCTTGGAGTTGGATGAAATTTTAGTTGCTGGGTACGATTTCTTCCTTGCAAGGTTTTTTTTTTTTTTCTTATGAGGGTCGACCTTTTGGTCATTTAAACTGTTTGTTTTGTTTTTGGTGTATAGAANAAGGAGGAATTCAGATTTGAGAAAACATTGAAATTGAATAGAGTAAAACTATTTAAATAACACTTGTGGTGATTGAAACTGACTAATAAGAAAAAGAACGGTGACAGGAGTTAAACTGCACTGGAGGTATGAAATGACGCTTATATTTTATTTAATCTTTGCTTCAATCTGTTTTTAAGACTATTTTCTTTTCTCTTTAATCTTTGCTTCAATCTGTTTATTTCTTGTTTTTATAGCATTCTTAGTTTTAAAAAAATAATTTGTGATATTTTCATTCCTTTTTTTTATGAAGAGGGTGTTTTGATATATCTGATATAATACTTTTGCAAGAAGTTTTACTTGACTTCTTTGTTAAGTGAACTTTGTTTTGACTGATGTAACTTATTGATCCTTTTAGCTTCTTTGTCAAGTGATTGTTTAGTGATTTAATTAATTATAACAGTAAACACAAGAATAACTTATTAATCCTTTCAATTTATTTTGTTGTTGCAGGTTTCATTTAATTTGCTTGAGAAGTACTTTGGAAGCACACCCAAAGGGGCCTCCATGTGGGAAAATGAGCTCCTAGATGTAGGCTACCAGTCTCTATGCATCCAGATTCCCTACACAGTAAGAGCTCTTAATTTTGAACTAAGAACCCCAGCCTCACNTTTTGTTTCCTTAGTTGGTATAAGGCATACTCCTTGCATATTATTTTCTACGTTAGTCATGTACTCTTTGTGTGAGATGGCTTACTCCAAGTAACACTTATTTTTATACTTCTTGATACACTTGATAAGGATATTAATTTGTTCTCCATAAGAGTGAGGTAGTATTGTATAGCATTAAATAATTCACTTTTTTCTACAGTTTTGTTAACATGAAGAATTCAGTTCTCTATTTTATTTATTTGACCTTAATTTGTTTACTTATTAAGAGGTCTTTGTTCCAAGGGATTAATTATAATGCTTTAATTATAATCTTNGATTTTAATTATTGTTTATAATGCTTTATGAGTTAGACAAATATATTTCTCTTATTGCTATATTGTTTATCAATTGATTTGTCTCATTTGTATCTAAGTCTATCANTGAACCTGTTTCTTTCCCCAATTGACATCCTTGCTTGAATTTTTAGGATTTGACTAGATAGTTAGTTGCTATATTTCTCTTTGGTCCTTGGAATTTAAGCCTCTTAAGTTTTACGGAGAGCCACTAAATTGCCTTAAATATGTATAATATCCCTTGTGACGCAAGGGTGTAACCCCTTTCTCATAAGCATTCTAAAGGCTAGTTTAAGTTGGCCTGACCTCCTCCTTGATATTTGAATGTTACTATACTGTTCTGATAGTGGATCCCTTACTTTGACAATGGTCTTCATGTACCATTGTTTCTGAACTTATTGAGTTCCATTTCCTGATTAGAGGGAAGTGTATTTGGTCCT
>NC_028354.1:17870770-17882473 GCF_000741045.1 Vigna radiata var. radiata | reverse complement strand
CGTATGTAATTTATATACGGATTATCCGTATGTAACACTAGCTATGACAGTATTATATACGGATTTTTGTCCGTATGTAATCCGTATATAACCAAAAATTATATACGGATTTTGGGCCTTATATACGGATTTGGACTGTAGATAATGACGTTTTTTCTTGTAGTGGAGTTTCATAGCTCATTGATTGGAGGGCATGTTGATTTTACAAGAACTTTGGCTAGAATTTCAACTCAATTTTATTAGAAGGATATGAACAAAGATGTACAACAGTTTGTTCAAACTTGTTTGATTTGTCAACAAGCAAAAATGGATCACACTCTCCCTGCAGGTCTGTTATAGCCACTACCCATTCTAGAGCAAATTTGGGATGACATTGCTATGGATTTCATCACGGGCCTTCCTTCTTCCAATGGCTTTACGATCATCTTAGTAGTTGTTGACAAACTATCTAAGTATGGTTGTTTTTCTCCATTAAAGGCTTATTACTCTAGTAAGTCAGTTGCAAAAATTTTTGTTAAATCAGTGGTAAAACTGCATGGAATTCCTAAGTCTATTGTTTTTTATAGGGACAAAGTCTTTTTGAGTCACTTTTGACAGCAATTATTCAAATTAAGTGGTACTTCCTTGAACATGTCCACTGCCTACCATCCACAATCAGATGGCCAATCCGAATCTTTAAACAATTGTGTGGAAATGTACTTGAGGTGTTTCACTTATGAATCTCCTAAAGAGTGGGCAAAGTTGTTGCCTTGGGCCGAGTATTAGTATAACACTTCATATCACCATAGTTGTGGAATGACTCCTTTTAAGATTGTATATGGCAGAGATCCTCCTGCATTGGTAAAATACACCCTTAATACACATGATTCTCCTTCAGTTCAAGAACAATTACTACAACAAGATGTGACAATCAACAAATTGAAATTTAACCTCCACAAAACTCAACAAAATATGAAGAAACAGGCTGACAAGAAAAGGAAGATCATGGAACTACAAATAGGTGACTTGGTATTTGTCAAACTGTAGCCCTATAGACAACACTATGTTGCTCTTAGAGAAAACCAGAAGTTGAGTATGAGATTCTTTGGTCCTTTTCCTGTTATTCAAAGAATTAGCCAAGTTGTTTAGAAACTGTTGCTACCACAAACAACTAAAATCCATCCAGTATTCCATTGCTCCTAGTTGAAACCTTGTAAAGGGGATCATTCTTAACCTTATGTGCCTCTACCAATTACTCCTAATGAATTTCCACTTATTATTCAGCCCCGTTTCCATTTTAAAATCAAGGGTCCTATTAAGAGGCCTACACCAAGTTCCTTAATATTTGGTGCAGTGGGAGGGATTAGATGTTGATAATGCCATCTAGGAGGATCAGAGCACCCTACAACAAGCTTTTCCAGATCTTAACCTAGAGGACAAGGTTGGTCTTAATGGGGGTGGAATTGTAACACATGCTGAAAGGGCAGAAGGGTCTAGTGCTAATACAACTCATCAAGGAGTGAAAAAGAGTACTAGAAACAAAATAACTAATTCCAGACTGGATGATTTCTATTAGTCTAAGACATAATCTTATATTGGGTGGTCTAAGGAGAGAAAATGGGTTTTTTTTGGACGATTCTGTTTTTGCCTTCTTTTGCAAAGTTTCTTTTTCTCTCATACATTTTCATACTCTCTTTTGAACATTATTCTGATTGTTATAGGAATTATTCGTAGAAATTTTCAGTTTTTGTAATAATATCTTCAGAATATTCCTGATTTGTATATTCGATTACTTGATGCCTATTTGATTATAATTTTTTTGCTATATCATTATTGTGATATCAGTTGCAATGATTTCTAAATAATAAAAAAAATTTAAATATCTACTTACACAATATTCTTAAAATAATAATAATAAATAAATTGAATATCCATTTATAAAATATTTTCAAATAAGAACAATAATATTACTTTTATTATTATTATTATTATTATTATGAAAATGAAGAGAATTAATAATTAATATTCCCTTTTAATTAATGTACATTGATAAAATTTTATATATTGATAAATTAGGTGATAGAATATATGTTATGCTTTTCTTTCTCTTTTTGTCCGTGGGTCCAGTAACATGGTGATTATATTATTAAAGTATTGACTTAGGTTATAATATCTTGGTTTAAACCTCTTTTTGGTCCCTAAGTTATGAGCGGATGTTCAGTTTAGTTCCCGCTTTTAAAAATGTAAACATTTGGTTCCTAAGTTATAAAAAATGTATCAAATGAGTCATTTTTTGATGTTCATGGTCAAAGTACAAAGAGCAATCTAAAGTGCTGTTATTATTAAGAAACAAATCAGAGCAATCTAAAGATGTAACAATTGTTAAGAAACAACTAAAAACAGTATTTCAAGTCAAAAAAGAACTCATTTGATATATTTTTTATAACTTAGGGACGAAAGATTTACATTTTAAAAAACGGGGAGTAAACTGAACATCTGCTTATAACTTAGGGACCAAAAAGAGGTTTAAACCTAATATATTTTATGCTGATGTTCATTTTATTCTAAATATATAGACATACATACGCATACGCTTCCCCAGTAATTTATAATAAAACACAAAATTTGGTTCACTATATTTATAATAATACACATAAACTTCCACTTTAATTATAATTATTAAATATGACAAATCTCTCCTTATTTGAATTACTTAGTTAAATACAGTGAAAGTTATGTATAAATTAATTTTTTTTGTGAATATATATAAAATTCTTTATTTATAATAAAAGAAATATAAAATAAATCTAAAATTAAAAAAAAAAGAAATAATAATAAATTAGTTAAAGATAAAAAATTAAAAATAAGATAAATATAATATATCTAATAATCTATAATATTCTTCTTAGTTTTGTTAGATGGCTTAGGATAATAATGATTATTATGTATGATCACATTAATTATTAGTACTTAAATTTATATAAACTAAAATTTGTTTTTTATTTTAAATTTTGATATAGTTTAATTCATATATTTAAAAAATAATATATATGTTTTTTAACTCAATTGTACGACATTTTTTAACGTGTTAAAATGATATTTTTAATTGATATTTAAATTATTCATATCATTTGTACTAATACGAAAAATGTTTTTTACGTCTTATATATTATAGGTATTTTATGTTTGATCTAAATTAAACCTAATTTGTAGTAAAATATCATATCTAAATTTATCTATGAGCATATATAATTGAATTAAACTTATGTGTTATGAATTTATAGTAGATGTAAAATTTTAGCCTATTTTTTGTTATTTTAAGTAAAAATTTATGTCCTATGAATGTTAAATGCAAGCCAAATGAACAAAAACAAAAACAAAATTGTAGAACAAAAATAAATAAATGAATACACTAAAAGTTGAATACATATCTAAGATATATATAAAAGCATGAACAATCTCTATATAATACAAGAAAATACAACAAAATCTTTTAGAATTTTTTAAGTAGTAGATGTGTATTACAAATAAATCTCTAAAGTATAGAAAAATGGTAAAAATACTAAGAAAATAAAAACATATAGTAAATGATAGAATTTTAAAATTTCATATCCAATCCTTGTTGGGTATTGCCCACTGCAGTTCTCACTCATTTTTCAACAACTTTCATTTTTGAAATGTTTCTATCTTATGCTCATAATAAAAATTATAATCATTTGAAGATTTTAACTATTAAATCTTAACAACTCTAAATCTATGACTAATATATATAACACTCTACATTTAAATACAACCAAATAGAACTTACCACACACAAAAAAAAATTAAGTCAAAAGTCATTTTCTATCTATTTTTAGTGAATTTTATAGAATAAGGATCACATTTGCTAATACAGAAACCAATTAGCAAAGGAAGATGATGAGAAAAATCAATCTCAAATCTCCCAAACAACATTAACTTTATAATAATAGTGTTTTTTAATTAGAATATGTTAAACCAATTCCAACGGGAAGAAAGTTATGTTTTTTTTTAAATTCAATAAAATAAAATTATTTTAAATTTAATTTTATGCTATATAGAATGTATACATCAATTTGATCAATTGTCACTATAAAAATATAAAAACGTAGTAAATATTTACTATTAAGTAGTAGGGACAGATTAATATTAGATACTAATAAAGTTGATTAAGTCAACTTTTGACTGACACGTTATCTACTTTTTTATTTTTTAATAAGTACAAGTATTTATATTAACGTCAGATTAGACTTATCAACTTCATATCAAATATTAATACAATAAGCTTATTTAACTTGATCTTAACTATTTCTAACTTTTTTAATATGTAAAAATGTTGTCAGATATAAATATTTAAAATAGAAAGTTTTAATTTAATTGAGATTAATATTTTTTATATTTATCATTTTTATTAATTTTAGTTAGTTTTTGGAGTAGATTAAAATTACTTTTGTTTATGTTGTTATTTATGTAAGTTATTGTTGATTAGGTTAATATTAACTTTATTTAGATTTCAAGAATTTGTATGTCTTTGTACTAAAGAATAGGAAACGTAGATTTTTCTTTATCCAAATGTGCATAATATTAAAAAGTGCTAAAAGTGTTGTAATACGTGTGAGTTTGATTTAACTAATTTAAATACAACATGTTTCTCTTACACTTTTTTCATACTATTTTCTTCACGATCATCTTTCGTATATCTTTAAGTCAACGCAAGAAAGTCAACTATCCAGATGTGTACTGAATTATAATTATAAATCATGTAAACCATGGCACTTACAAATTTCAGGCACATATAACCGAACACAAACCTCAAAAGAGGAAAACCATGGAGCAGTACTATCTCTCCCTTCTGTTCCTATTTTTCTCTCTCATCTCTCTCTCCTTTTTCTTCCTTTTCTACTGGCACAATGCTAAGCCCTCCGTCCCTAACTTGCCACCGGGAAATATGGGGTTTCCGGTGGTCGGCGAGAGCGTTGAATTTCTATCATTATGGTGGAAAGGGAATCCAGAGAANTTCATATACGAACGCATGGCAAAGTACTCTTCCAAAGTGTTCAAGACCTCTATCTTTGGCGAGAATACAGTCATGGTCTGTGGAGCCGCATGCAACAAGTTTTTGTTCTCGAACGAAAACAAACTGGTCATGTTTTGGTGGCCAGGTAATGTGAACAAGATATTCCCATCCACGCTTGAAACCAGCACTAGTGTTGAAGCCAAGAAATTGAGGAACATGCTCCCTCAGTTCCTCAGCGCCCAGGCCCTCCAACGTTACATTGGTATCATGGACAACGTTGCCCAAAGACACTTTGCTTCAGAATGGGAGAACAAGACCTATGTCACCGTCTTCCACTTGGCCAAGAGGTGCTTATTTACTATTAACATATTTTTCTCCTTAGACACTAATGGAATTGCCTACTTCCATAGCTTTCATTTTAAGTCAACCTGTTAGCGTAGGAAATACATAACCTCACCGTAAGCCTTAACGAACGTAGATAGTTTCCTTACTTGCATGTGACAAGTTTTATGTAGTTTAAACTCAGAAAAACTAGACAAAATGGAATTAGGTTTTAGCCTAATTAACAACAAAGAATTGCAACTGAAGTTGACTGGAAACCTAGTAATCAAAACAATATTAAAAATGGAACCTCGCATCCAAGATGGTTTGATTTGACGTTGTTTTTTTCATCTGGTGCATTGATTACGTTTTGGTGTTCACCAACTTTCTCAACACAGGTATACCTTCAGGGTGGCCGTCCGTTTGTTTATCAACGTTGATGATCCGATCCATGCGGAAAATTTGTTTGAGTCTTTCAATAGAATAGCCCCAGGACTCATGTCAGTGCCCATTGACTTGCCTGGAACTCCGTTCAACAAAGCCATCAAGGCCTCCAAGTTCATTAAGGAGAAACTGTTGAAGATTATCAGACAGAGGAGAGAGGAACTGGCTAATGGAACAGCGTCACAAACTCAAGATTTTTTGTCTCACATGTTATCATCATGCGATGAGAATGGACAATATATGACTGAACAATATATTGCTGACAAGATCCTTGGCCTGCTGGTAGGAGGCCACGAAACTGCAAGTTCTGTGTGCACTTTTGTCGTCAAATACCTTGCTGAGCTCCCTCCCAATATTTATGAAAATGTCTATCAGGGTATATTACTCTCTTACTTGGTCTCATTTGAAAATGAAAAGGTTGTTTTTTACATGGTTCTAACCATAAACTATCATAGATATAAATACTATTATTTTCTTAAAAGTTATATAAAAAGATGATTTTTAGCATTAGCAATGTAAAGAATACATTCTTATTATTAAACTGTTGCATGATGATCTGTTTCATTTGTCTCGAAATTTGGTCAGAACAAACGGAGATTGCAAAACGGAAAGCTCCGGGAGAATTGTTGAATTGGGATGACATCCAGAAGATGAAATATTCGTGGAATGTTGCTTGTGAAGTAATGAGACTTACGCCTCCAGTCCAGGGTGCTTTCAGGGAAGCCATGGATGACTTTGTGTTAAATGGATTCTCAATTCCAAAAGGCTGGAAGGTATATTTGTAGAACTCTGGCAAAACTTACAAGCACACTACAATTAGTGCATAAAAGTATGGTCCTATAAATAGAAGAGTAAAGATATAATTTAGAGTGTTTTGTTGGTGATGCAGTTGTATTGGAGTGCAAGTTCAACACACAAGAATCCAGAGTACTTCGCAGAGCCAGAGAAGTTTGATCCGAGTAGATTTGAAGGAACAGGACCAGCTCCTTATACTTATGTGCCATTTGGAGGAGGGCCAAGGATGTGCCCTGGAAAAGAGTATGCTCGAATGGAAATATTGGTGTTCATACACAACTTGGTCAAAAGGTTCAAATGGGAAGCCATTATTCCTGATGAGAATATTTTTAATGATCCCATGCCTGTTCCTGCCAAAGGCCTCCCTGTTCGTCTTTATCCTCACCAACATTGAAAGGACTTATATTATGATATTCTTCAACCAATCTCAATCTTGTCTGCCAAGTTATGTCCTAAAGTATGAATAATGTCTCTTATTATATATATTCGTTTCTTTCCATTCTTATATATTACTATCAAAAATATCCCTCTACACGGTAAAATATTTAAATTATAAATGCCTTTTCAGAACCTTCATTTTCACTATCTTATTAATATTATACACTTATTTCTTTTTATTTTTATTTATTATATATTATCTTTATTTTAATTATATTTATCTTTTATTTTTAGTTAGTTTGTTATTATTTTTTATTTATATGTGAGGTTTAATCCATATTTGTTTTATTATGGGTTGAAATCTGTGAACCAACCCGGCTCATCATAGGTTCGGATTAGATTGACTTTTTTTTTTAAATTTCGATAAGAGCCAATTTTGAACTCAACTCATTTAGAATCCGGTTCATCCGGGTTGAACCTTTGGTGAGTTGGGTTGACTCATCAACCCTCATCTACAAACTATTGAAACAGAATCTTGCATAAAATTGTTTGTTTTTGCATGGAATTCTTAGACATGAAAAGTTCACAAATTTATACTCAATAACTCAATTTTTATGCAAAAACAAATTTGAACGGCTATGAAGCTACTAAAAATTTTGTTAGAAAGATTTTGCGATATCTTTGTATGAATGAAATCTTGTGTTTGAGTAATCATAAATATAATTTAAGACTCTTCCCCTTTATTTAGATTTGAATTAGAAATGTTTTGTTTTTTTTTTTAATTGAAAAATAAAAAACGTGTAATTAAGTGAGCTAGTGAACCAACCCGTTTAATACACCAATCGATGGTGTGTCAGGCCGAGTTTAAATTTTTTCAACTCGCTAATAAGCGAGCTGAGTTATGTTAGCTCAATAAGTAGCCAGCTCGGATTGAGCCACGAGACTAAAGAAGATTGAGTGTTGCTCCCTCCATCACCACCCCTTACTCCCTCCATCTCAATCTCAATACCGTTATTTGTGATGCAATTTTTATATTAAATGCAACCTTTTTTACTTAGAAACTTTCTTGGAATCATGTTTTCTATTAAGTTGTGTGAATAAGAGAGTTGAGGTTGAACTTAATGATTTTATGACTAAATTTCCTTGTTTTAGTAGGTTAATGAAGTGATTTGGAAGAGGAGTCAAAGTATGAAGGAGTTGAAACTCAAGGAGCGAGCAGAACTGTAGAAAAAGAGAAAAAAAAACGCAGTGCTGAAAAAATCTGCGAGGCTTGGGCGCCCCTCAGGGGGGCTTGAGCACCAAAAGTGCACCACACACCGCTTGGACGCCCCTTTTGGGCGCTTAAGCGCCAGAAAGTACCGTTCGACGCCCGTGCGCCTCACTTAGGGCGCTTGAGCGCCAGCAACATGGGCCAAACTTCGTTTTTTCTCTATTTATAGGACCCAAACATCCTAGGTTTTGTATCTTTGACATAGAGGAGTGTAACAACACACTTTTTCACCCTCTGGAGGCGGATTTGGATGCGGGAGCTTCCATCTCCTATTTCTAGGGTTTTTCTATCTCATTCTTCTTCATTGTTCATCTAGTTTCACCATGTCTATGATGAGATAACTTCCATTTGCTGTTAGGGAATAATGTAACCTTATGAACTCTCATGAATTTGAATTGATTCTTAATAATATATGTTTTTTCATTAATTGTTAGAGTAATTCATCTGTTAACGCTTGCTTTGTTTAATCATTCAATAGCATGATTTATGAATTGCATGAGTGTCAAGAGATTCCTTACAATTCAGGTTCTGGTTGAATTACTCCCAAGAGTAATATTTATTAGGGATGAGAGTATTAGTCTTGGTCGTCTTAAAGCTCTTGATCTTCACATTTAATTGCTAGGAATGCTAAGAATTGCATGAACTAGTGATTACGGACATGCTTATTTTGCCGAGGGATCGAGTTTAAGTGATTTATTGAGTGACGTTAACATAAATGTATAAAGAAGAATTCTTACATACATGAGAGAAAACTTGGTAAAATTTAACCCCAACAACATACTCATATCATATTACAGTTTTAAACCTAAAAACATACTAATATACAACATATTAACCTAAATTCTCCTTTTAAACCCACAACCTCTAATTCTTCTAATTAAACCTGTTACGATCCTATACCATAAAGATAAAAATAACTACCCCTATCTTCACTTCATATACATAAAAGAATAGAAATAAAATTGTTTCTATTTCCTCTCTCAAAAACCCATCCAATAGTTTCAATATTTCCCCACCACATTATTAATATAACTACAACAAAACCCAATTAATGCTCCTATTATAAGCTTTTTGTCTCATGAAGGATAAATAAAAAGACTTAACTTCTCACTCCGTTAAAACAAAAGATTATGTTATCATGGAGAAAGTTTTATGAAAGCACTTTTCTCTCTTCTTTTAATATTCTTTAGCAACTTAAAAGCCAGGTTGAAAAATATTATTTAACATACTTAAATTTTTTACATTCATTTAAAACTATTTTTCTTTATTTTTTATTCTTTTTTCTTTTTGAAAAATAAAATTTACACTTTTATAATCATTTTACTTTCTGTATCAAATGAATATAAAAGTATTACCTTACCACTATTAAGCCTATTTTATCCTCTCCTGCACTACCTCCTCCCTGCATGAAGTCCTTATGAGAATCCAAATTCTCTTTCTTCATAAAAGTTTGCCATAACTATCAGAAAATCAAATTTCATCTTCAATCTTATTGGTTATGCACGTCTATTGCCCCTCACATGGACAAAATTTTCCTTCTAATACTCCCACCACGGAGGGCATGTGCTTCTGGGAAGCTTCACACACATCTACCACTTAACCAAACTGATTTGATTCAATTATTAACACAAAAATTACCATATAACCTTATCTCAAGCAAATTTCAAAATTTTAAATTACAAATAATTATTAATCAATTTTCATACAACTCCTAAATATTTTATCATCCAATACATACCATAATTAAATATTTAATACTAAAAATTATAAAAATAAAAATAAAAGATATTTTTATTTTATTTGAGTTTTACAACTCACCTGCAACTTAAAGATAACTACAACTTGACCAAAAGGTCAGTTACCATTACAACAATTATTCCCTATTTCTAATCAAACTTATGAGTTTGAGAGTTTTATGTATATTTCCGACTAAATAAATATGTTAAATGATATGGTCCAATAAAGCTCATTGACCTAAAATATTAGATAATATTATAAAATATATTAGTTGACGTAAATATTTATATATTAGCATAATATATAACTAAATCTCATTAGTTTAATTACATTATAATTTTCTTTAATAGCATATATCAACATAATATTTGGTTAATTAGATAAGGTATTACATTTATGATTATTATGTTGATTATTATATATATGGTTAGTTATTATTTATATTTATGTTATTTGATATATCATCTTAATATTATTTGTTTTTATTACATAAGTCATAGAGTTTAGAAATCATATAAATACATTTTGGTATTTCATCATAAAATACACATTTACTTTCTTTTTTACTTAAAAGATCATATCTCTTTTATTGATTTGAACTTAAAATCTTTTATAGGTTTAAGAATATAGATCAAGATTCTTTAATCTTCTTAGATCTTACCATGTGTTCGAAGGTATAATTTTGGTAAGAACAAATAATAATTTAAAATGGTATATATAATATTTTGATAAACTTTTTATTTATTATTTTAATTATTATTATAATTTAAATGATAATATTTCAATTTTATAGATTTATTTTTATTATTAAACATTAAATATTGTTAAAGAAATGCCTGTGCGCTCCTCGGGTACGCCAATTATGCAACACATAAGGATACTTCATGCACAAATGCATTATGTAGCAATCGTTCGTTGTCCTGTTTCGGATGGGTACACCCACTAAATAATTCCACTTTATGAAATCTGTCCTAGGTTTAGTCCTATGATTCTGCATATTTACATGGAAAAATATACTTTGAGACACATAACTTTTTAATATTTATTTGATGGAAAATGATATTTTGACACCAATTTTTGACATTATTTTGATACTATACATGTATCAAAATGTGGTTGGACAATTTTAAATTAAAAAAAGTTAAGACAGAGACATATTTGGAAGAAAAAAATCAAAGTTTTTTTTTAATTTGAATTACATTTTGAAACGTATGCAGTTAAAAAATTAGTGTGAAAATATTATTTTCCTTATTTGATACTATTCTTTCACACTGTTCACTTTTTTTTTTTCAAAAAATTACAAAAGTTCACTTTTTTAAAATAAATATCTATGGGTTGTTTTCGTTTGTGTACACGTTTTCCACGGTCTTCTCGGAAAATTTCTAATGAGCTACCTAAATTTTTCCAACGGGTATATATTGCGTGCATGAGAAGCATGGTTTAGTAAAGAAAGTAAAACCATGGAGCAGTTCTATCAATCCCTTCTGCTCCTGTTTCTGTCTCTCATCTCTCTCTCATTTGTCTTCCTTTTCTACAGGCATAAGGCTCAGTCCTCCGTCCCCAACTTGCCACCGGGAAATATGGGGTTTCCGGTGCTCGGCGAGAGCATTGAGCTTATATCATTATGGTGGAAAGGGAATCCAGAGAAGTTCATATACGAACGCATGGCAAAGTACTCTTCCAAAGTGTTCAAGACCTCTATCTTTGGCGAGAATACAGTCATGGTCTGTGGAGCCGCATGCAA
>NC_028354.1:17660182-17869476 GCF_000741045.1 Vigna radiata var. radiata | reverse complement strand
GGAAAGCTCCGGGAGAATTGTTGAATTGGGATGACATCCAGAAGATGAAATATTCGTGGAATGTTGCTTGTGAAGTAATGAGACTTGCGCCTCCACTCCAGGGTGCTTTCAGGGAAGCCATGGATGACTTTGTGTTAAATGGATTCTCAATTCCAAAAGGCTGGAAGGTATTTGTAGAAATCTGGAAAAACTTTCAAGCACACTACAATTAGTTTAGCTAAGTTCAATTTAATTTAAAGTGTTTTTGCTGGTGATGCAGTTGTATTGGAGTGCNAGTTCAACACACAAGAATCCAGAGTGCTTCGCAGAGCCAGAGAAGTTTGATCCGAGTAGATTTGAAGGAAAAGGACCAGCTCCTTATACTTATGTACCATTTGGAGGAGGGCCAAGGATGTGCCCTGGAAAAGAGTATGCTCGAATGGAAGTATTGGTGTTCATGCACAACTTGGTCAAAAGGTTCAAATGGGAAGCCATTATTCCTGATGAAAAAAAATTTTATGATCCCATGCCTGTTCCTGCCAAAGGCCTTCCTGTTCGTCTTTATCCTCACCAACCTTGAAAGGACTTATATTATGATATTCTTCGACCAATTTCAATCCTTCTGTCCCAAGTTATACCCTAAAGTATCTAAAGTATGAATAATGCCTCAAATAGGCTTTTTATGTCCGATTAAATAATGGTTGGAGATGTGAATTTACATTTTCTAAAACATAATACTTAAATTTACGTGTCATGCTTATATAATCGACCTAAACTTAGGTCTGATTTAGCTTATTTTTCTTTATTTGAAGTCAAAATTTATGTCCTATGAATGTTCTATAAGTTGTATAATATATAAGATGTCAAAGCATATAATACAAGAAAACACCACAACAACTTTTATAGTTTTTTAAGTATAAAGTGTATCTCAAATAAATCTTTAAAGTATAAAAAAATGGTAAAAAATACTAAAAAAAATATATAAAGGATAGAATTTTTTAAATTCCAAACCTCCAATCCCCATCAAGTATTGCCTATTGCATTCTTCATTCATTTTCCAACAACTTTCATTTTTGGAATGTCTCCATCTATGCTTATTGTACTAGGGACCACCGGTCGGTTGTGTGAAATAGAGTCAGACGGTCTATTGGTCAAGACAAACCAACCCACTGAAGACATCTAAATGGAGGCAGTCAATTATCCCGCAAGACGGCCAGCCGGACTGAATAAGAGGAACCGGACGGTAAGATGCGGACGGTCTTCGTGATCAAGGTAAGGCTAAGACAATTAGGATAATCACATGCTTAAAGTGATTGGGCTGTGATTGGGCCTTGATTAAGATAACCTTAATACCAGGCCCATATCCAACACACTATAAATACATGTCAGAGGTACCAGGTAAGTAGGTTCATTTATTACGCATTTACTTCTGAATCCAGAGATCCGATCGGACAATTTAACTAACTTAAGCATCGGAGTACCTTTGACAGGTACCCTTCGAGCGCATCGAACACAGGAGAAAGGAGAAAGAGGACTGGTGGAGGACACGTTCCGGGATTAGCGGACGGCCTGAAGACAAGAAATTGTATAGGTTTGGTGACTCGACTTCACACTGGAACACTTATAATAAAAGTTACGATCAATTGAAGTTTTTAACCACTAAATCTTTATATCTCTAAATCTATAACTAATATATGATATGCAACACTCTACATTTAAACACAACCTAATATAAGTAAATTGTGTTTGTCCTGTATGTCGAACGTCCTCCTTGTTCCAAATTATCGATCGGTATAGGAGTGACTTGCAGAAGACACTCTGACGCTCATTTCTCTCTTTAGGCCTTTTGTAATTCAATGGTAAGGTTTACCTCAAAAGTAAACCCCTAAGTTTACAAGAATCTGACCAATTAATTTACCTCTTAATAATCATTAATGCAAACCTAAACTGTTTAACAGTAGTCATTGTGACATTAATTATGTCTTAACTCTGCTCAATGGTTGTCGAGACCAAGTTATGTCAAGAATAATTTTCTACCTAATTTAGTGAATTTAACAGAATAACACAAACCAATTAGAACCTTCGTAAAATTACTCAATAATCTTACTACAAGAGGAATTTGTGTAAGGTCATTTAGAACTTTGTGTTGGAACAATATAAATTGCACAATAAAACAAGATGTAAAAGATTTTTATTGTACTTATTCAATATATTGCATTTCAATTGATAATATAACTTGAATCTAGTCTCTTCTTCACTCAATCTATACTAAACATATTTTTTTCTGCACTTTACTACATCATCCAAAATTCTAACAACTCCAAAAATCAACTACCACTGTACTTATTACTTCCTATGGATACAATGACTCTCATTTGACTATACTACAATTGACTTGGTACACTTCCTATGAATAACTCTTTTAAAACTTAGTTATTCACCACTCAATTGTGTGAAGATAGAACTTAACCCCCAAGTGGTCACCTAAAACCCTACCTTGCACAAGTCTCCTTTAATTCTTGCGGGGTTTTGGAGTCTTCTCAACTCAATGGGCAAAGCTCTCTTGATATACTATTTTAGTGGTCTAAAATATAATTGATAGTCACGACATGTTTCATGTATGTACTCATTAGATTTTCAACAATGTATCACGGTATTCAGATGTAATAATACAGATAACCTAACAAACCAAAATACTAAATTATTTGTCTATAATTCCTGCATTCATCATGTCTAAGAAAGATTTTTGTTTTATTATACTACAAGTTAAATCTTAACATAATTGAGAAATAAAATTCTTTTTATTAACCATTTTGAAAATATTCTTTTTACTTTTACTTAACATTCTTCTTCAAAATTATTAAAAACTCATTTTAACATGAAAGTATATTATGTACTGCTTAATGTTTATAAATATTGTACACCCTTTTTAACAAATAAAATTAAGCTAAGATATAATTTAGTTTATTATAGATATTCTTACTGTACTTAGATATTTTCATCACTTTCGAATTGAGATCTAAAATATTTTAAATATTACATCATTTTTTTTTATCTTTTAAGACATCTTATAAAAATAAAATCATGACAGTTGCATGCTCCAAAGCGTGCAATACATAGAATATAATTTAGATTAGCATTATACTAAATTTAACAATTAAATAATTTTAAATAAAGTTTACTCTAAAATATAAATTTAAATAAACTTTATCTTTGTTAAAAATATTTAATAAAATTTTAAATTTTAATAAAAAAATAACAATATAATATTTGTATAAAAAGTTAAATTTAGTCTAAAAAAATATTAAAATTTAATTGAATTAAAATAAAATTTAGAGAATAAATTAAGATTAAGAAGATAAGATATGATAGTGTGACTGATATATTACACTATTAATGTCATGTCAAATTAACATTTTATAATTTTTTTTTAAATTAAAAGAAATTAAAAATTAAAAAAAATAATATATGACACATTTTTAAAATGAGACGTATAAAAGTAGAAAGGCTATGTAAGATTTTCTTAAAATAAGAATGAAAGACTTAATTTAAAAATGAAAAATCATAATTAAAGATTCAAATAAAATATTTCACGACTTTAAAAGTAGGTTCTGGATGTATGGTTTTTTTTATTTCGTTGTTATAATAGTTTGAGTGGTACACTAAATCATTTCTATATTAGTTTCTCTTTTCTTATAAAATTGAACTGTAACATAGTTTAGTCCAGTTATTTTTAAATGGTTTTTAATAATTTAATTTAATTCAATTAACCATTTATTGTAGTTTTTTAACAGTCTTATCATACAAAATTAAAAACAAAATATTTATAGTTATATCATAAATTTTTATGTTATTTTTATTTATGATAGAAATGATTTTGTCGTTATATCTTTTTTATTCAAAATAAAATGTCACATGTAAATAGGTATTATTAATTTTTGTTAGTTTTATAAATGTTATTTTTTCAAATTTTCAAGCAACTATGAAATATCAATGTATAATGTAGTTATGATAATAATTTAAATTTTGATTAAACCATAACTAAATTATTCATCTACATGTTTATTAAGTTGAACTATTTGTAACATAACAAAGATTGTTAAACTAATTTGTTTTGAAACTAAAAATTAGAAAAATATTACATTTTAAAACTAAAAACTCACTTTTTAAACATAGTGCTGTCAAAAGGGGTAATCCGCGAGTCAATCCGGTCCACTACGGATTTGAGCCGGATTGAGTTTGAAAAAAATGTAATCTTTTTATGCGGGTTAATTTTCAACCCAACTTACTTAGAACCAGCTTATCTGGGTTGAACCTGTGGTGAGTCGGGTTGGCTTACTAACTCATTCAATGTTATTAGTTAGCATTTTTTTTTATTATATTGTAGATGGAGATTAAAAAAAGATATTTAAAGAGAGAAAAATGTTATAAATTTATTTATTCAAGACTCTAATATTATAAATGGACAAATGATACAAAAAATTATTACTATTCAAAACTATTCAAGACTCTAATATTATAAATGGACAAATTTCTATAATATTTTTTTATTTTGAATTGTCTTTGGAATTCAACATTATTTTATAGTGAAATTTACTTAGATTTGAATTAAAAAAATTATAATTTTTTTTATTTAAAAGAACTTATAATTAAGTAAATCAATGAGTTAATTTGTTTAACCTATTAACTCGTGGTGAGTCAAACCGAATTCGAATTTTTTCAGCTCACTAATGAATGAATCGGGTTGAATTGGCTCACTCAGTGACCAACCTGTGGTGAGTTGACCAAGTCGAGCCAGATTATCCATTTTTACATCTCTAAAAGTGATTCCTATTTTTTTGTTGCAAGCACTTGGAGTTGATTAAAAACCAAATTGTTTTTTCGTCCTTTTATCAATTTTTGGGCCAAGCCAAGTTTGAATGGATCAGGAGAATTTGGGCTTAACCTTCTATCATTTTCACACTTTCCCAAGTTCTCTATTTTTTTTTCTTCTAACCTCTCGCTTTCCACTCCCTCACCCTCTCTTCTCTACGCTTCCTTCGCTTTCCTTCTACCCTTCGGGATCAGATCTACTTCCCTCACCACTCCTCCTCCGCGGTGAGTCACGCGCCACGCGCCACTATCTCTTTAACCTGACGCCGGTAACCCCCTCTTCTTGGTGTCATGCTTCTGTATTTGATGTTCAATTTTTAGGTTTTTCATCATCGTTTGCATGATTCTGCATTATTCTAATAGTTTCGTTATCAATCGGTTTTTCTTCATTTTTCCTTCTAGCTTGACAACTCATTGCTGGAGGCATGCTTTTTAGAGTGATAGGGTACTGTTATTTCGAATTTGTTAATTTTAACTATTTTATTTTATTTTTCATATGTCCGGTGTTAAACATGTTATTGCAACTTTATTTCATTTTTTGGTTTATGACGAAGGAACCAGAATAAATAGGCAGTTCAGCACTTTCCATTTGTTACTAAGGCATGTCTCAACCTGTTTGGTCACTTCTAGTTATGTAGTTTTGTCCTTTTTAGCTTCATTGCCTCCCTTCTTCCTGCACAATCATTGGTTTCATCTCTCTTAACAAATTTGGGGCTCTTCACATTTATGTAAGTTCAGTTTGGGTTTTCTCTCTGTCATTCTCTTGTAACATTGTCGTGATCATGAATCATGTCATGATGTTCATGCACCTTCCCCCACCCTGGCCCATTTCTTGTTATTGATGATGTTGGTTGAAGTTGTTGATATGGAGTGTAAAATGCTCTATCTTTCTTTGGATCTTGTAAAACTAAGATATAGAAATGATTTATTTTTACATAACTATATCAAATGATTTTGATGCATGGTTATTGTTGTCGTATGGTGATGGATTTGAGTTTTAGGGTGTCTACTGGTGTGATCTGCTGATTATTTGTAAAGTGTTAAAGTGAAACATCAGCAACGAAAGTAAACTTTGCTACATTACCAAATACGAAATGGTGGAAGATACATTCTGAGTAAATCGATGGTTCAGATGCTACTTGCCGTTTTACTCCTTTAACTGTATTGTTCAGCAAGCTAGTCTCAAAGATTTGAAATAGCAATCAAACTCATCCTTTTATTCTCTGACTTTAGTTTTTCACAAGAATGAAGGTGATGTTTTAGTTCTTTGAGACACAAATATGGCTGTAAAAATCTGCGGACTAATGTAGTCCTTAGCAGCTTTTTGCCTGTATGATCAATTGAGAATTTTAATCTGATTTTTGGTTGCAGATTATTTTTCGAAGATTAAATAGCTGTCTTTTATTAGAATTTTATGATGGATATTGCAAGAGCGGTGTAATAATTGTTTGTCCTCTTGTATGCTTAAGCTAAAAGTTCTGTATCTATTTCCTTGTTCATTTTATTCTTTCATTAACGTGAAGTTTGTGAGGATGGGGATAGCCAAAACATGAACACTTTTGTAGAGTAAGCATCCAATTCTTTTTGTTTTCCTTTTATTTCCCGGTGATAAGAAGTAATGCTGTTTGAGTCCTTAAATTATCCAATATACAGATTTTTCATCAAATATGGTAAATGAGATTGTCAAACACTCTCGAGTTAGTTTGAAAATCCTACAATTTGCCTCATTATACTCAATTTTTTAAAAACTGTCACATGGTTTGTGTTTAAGTCGGGGACTTAAGTTGTAGATTAGATGAACCAGCCTGGACTTCAAACAGTTCATAATTTCTTCTTTCTAATCTGGCAGACTCTTCCTTCGAAATTCTGGAAGAAAGAAGGTAGTTCTTTTATGGATTGAATAAATTTACTATACTTTTGGTGCCGTGTGATGAAATGGAGCATGTTTAAAAATTCAAAATTTTAAACTTAAGTTGCATTAATAAAGAATTGTATCAACTATTTGTATATATCATTGTTTTGGTGGAGGTTTGGTCCTTGCCACACCCTATTTTTCTTTTCAATGCTTATGAATTTATCAAATAGATAATTTTCTGTTTATAGTAACTATTTGGAAGGCAACATGAATATTTTATGCATTTCAATGTGCTGTCAATCATTAATTATTACGTTTTATATTTGATGTGGGAATTATATGTTAAGTCTTGCCCTTGAAAGGCTTTGGATAATTTATTCTTCATATCATCACTTCCATTTTCTTGTAATCCTAGTGGTATTTACGTTTTGGTTTTTTTATTGCAGTGTATGATCAACAATGGCATCTGAAGAAGTTCTGAAGGTTGTTTTCCCTTTCCTGGAGGGTGTTGATCTTGCTTCTTGCATGGCTGTTTGTAAGCTGTGGAAAGACATAGCTAGAGATGATTTCTTCTGGAAATGTCTGTGTGCCAAGAGATGGCCTTCAATCTGCAAGCGACCTAATCCTTCAACTTTAACCTACTACAACTTG
Source organism: Vigna radiata var. radiata (assembly GCF_000741045.1). Taxonomy (NCBI): domain Eukaryota; kingdom Viridiplantae; phylum Streptophyta; class Magnoliopsida; order Fabales; family Fabaceae; genus Vigna; species Vigna radiata. The sequence goes on along the minus strand of NC_028354.1, from coordinate 17,862,119 downwards.
TACAGAACCTTTTATAAACGTCTGCATCGTAGAATTCTTCTCCCTCCAAGAATCTCATTTGATGATTTGGATTTTTTCATTGACATTTGGGCTGAAAACATATTAATCTTCTCAGAAGTGGTGCCTGGTTCTGTCCTTCAAGCAGGTTTTAGAATTCCTGCATCTGGGGTTTGTGAAATGCTCAAATATCACCTGGAAGGTTCGGAATACAAGATGACTTTTCCTGTGGAGCCTAGGTTTACTATCCCTTCTGGACAAAATCAGAATGTTAGTGTCTCTGTCATGGTTGGGAAGAAGGATTCAAATAAGTTTGCTCGCATAATAAATAAATCCATGTTTGATTATATTGATCGCTCATCATATAGAGCATTGGCTTTTGATTACTTAGACATAGCCCCTGACTACCCTTTTTTGACTGGCATCCGTGCGTGGATATCTTTGCTATTCATGGAAGATAAAAAAGAAGATCTTATGGATGTATTTGGGATCCAGATGGATTTCTGTGATGTGGCAAATTCTAAGGAAGAAGTCTTGTGGCTGTTGGACATGCTTGACTGGAAGTAAATAGAGATCTCCCATTGTTACAACAAAATAATTGGACATTGTGATCTGATGTTAACTTGTTAGTTTATATGGGGGTGCATTGCAAAGTTTATGTTAATGTCTTGAGTGTTTGGACTATGTAAATACTCCGCAATCCTTTGTTATCAATAAATGTGTTTATTAAGCTCCTACTCTAACACGCGATGATGTTCTTTTTGTCAGCCCAGCCTAGATTGGGTTACCTTTGATTGTGACGGAGTGAAGAACACTTTCTGTACTAGTTTGGAGAGTGTTGTCTTCTATAGTAAGTTGCATCATTATCTCTATCTTTTGTACTTGTTTTAAAATGCTACGTTTCTATTCTATGATACTTGATGTGATTCATGGAGAGGTATAACTATATATATTAATAGACATCGTCTTGCAATTAAGTGTAGTGGTTACTTACGTGAGAAGGGTTGTTATGTAAGTATTTACAGTTGATATGGAGAAACTTTTGATTTGAGGGAGAGGAACTTATTCTTAGTGAATTTGTTTGTAGATTTACTAGAATGGATGAATTTATAGTGAGACGGTTAAGGATACGTGTTTCATTTTCAACGAGGCATCCTGGAGACTTTAGAAACGTTGTTGGAGAAAACTCAATGTTATTACTTTGAACTTTAGTAATATAATGTTGAAGCAAGTTTAAAAAAAAAAAAAAGATTGTAGACTATGAATGGAGTTTGAGAATTTCTACATGACAAATTCCTTAGTCAATAAATTATCTCAAAATGGGTTACAACCTGAGGATCACCATGGGTTTGGATTGAGTTGAATTGGAAAAAAATATATTTTCATGTGGGTCAATTTTTAACTCAATTCATTTAAATCTAACTCATCTGTGATGAGTCGGATTGGTCCACCAATCTATCTAATTTTATTTTTATTAATTTATTATCTTATAAAATTCTAAAAAATATTATTCGGTTCATTATACATAGATTGTGTTGTACTTTTTTAATTATTACTTTGAATTGTCTTGAGTTTAACATCAACTTGGGAGTGAAATTTATTTAGATTTGAATTATTAAAAGTAAGTAATTTTTTTTATTTTAGAAAAAATGTAATTTAACTCACCAATCTGTGTTGGGTCGAGTCGGGTTCGAATTTTTTTATTCGTCAGTAAATGAGTTGAGTTAGATAAATTTACTAAATGACCAATCTGTGATGGATCGAGTCGGATGACCCATTTTAAACACCATTGAAATAGACCTACTTAATGAAAAAGTAATCAAACAAATCATATATACAATCATTGTGGTTATTCTCATTACCAAAAATGCATCACTATTTAAAGTAAATATTGATGTATGGAATAGAGAACTCTCTTACCAAAAATAGGATACAATATCTAAGAACGAGAACAAGAATAGGAAGAGATCTAAGTCTAGACAAAGAAATGGAGGAAGTAATGTTTTGAACATTGTAAGTTATATTGTAAAAGGAATGATAGAAAGAATGATACATTGTAAAAGGAATGGTGGAGATAATAATAGGCAGAAGAAGGCTGATTACTTTGATAAATTGTGTGGTCTGATTAAATAACTTTAATCAAAGAAGATTTTGAATCATCAATAATCTTAATGATGTCTAACATTGTTAATGATACAGAGAAGATTATAAATTATAAATATTCATTCTCATGATATTTGACCGATTCCAAAATTTAGAAAAGTTCAATCCTTCTCATTAATGGAGAATATTACAAGTCATATGTCATAAAAGAGGTAGATTAAGTTATGATCAAATTGTAATATTCTGTTCACTCTTAAAAAAAAAAAAAATAGGTCCTAAATATCAGCTATATTTTTTATCTAATACTAACTTCTCAATCTAATAATTGATGTTAAAGCTGTCAAAACAGGTCATCTGACCCGACCTGGTTTGCCTCATCACGGGTTAAACACATAGTGAGTCAACCAAACCTGACTCATTTATTAGCGAGTCAGAAAAATTCGAACCCAATCCGACCCATCACGGATTGGTGGGTAAACGGGTTGATTGACTAACTCATTTAATTTCAATTTTTTAATGTTTAATTAATTTTGAAAATAGAGAACTTGAATAATTTTTTCAAGTAAAAAATATAATAAATAATTTTTTATAAAATTAAAATTAAATTTTAATAAAATAAAATTAGGTAGATGGATTGGTGAGCCAACCCGGTTCACTGTGGGTTCAATCTGCATGAGCCGAGTTTAAATAAACCGAGTTAAAATTTAGTCTGCATAAAATAATACAATTTTTTCAAACCTAACACATCCCAAACCTGTGGTGGGTCAGTTTGACCCGCAAATTGTGAATCATTTTGATAGCTCTAATTGATGTCAACAATTACTCTCTTAAATAATTATAAAAAAAGTTACTTCATGAATATCAGTCACAAAGTTCTCGTAATGGTAACTGTTACCATAGTCGATATTACAAGTTCAATTTCATCTTATAACTTATGTGTTTAACTTCTTTTTTTTGTAATTTCTACAAGGGTCTCTTCAAACACTAACTTATAAGAACAATAAGGTGTTGTGACTTCCACAAATTTGTTAGAATTCAGTACATGAATATAATGATAATTAAATAAGGATGTTTGCAATTTATGTTATAACGTATGTCATTTAATTCTAATAAATATCAAAACATAAAATTAAATAAGTTAAAGAAAGAGAACAGGTGAAATATAGAGGAGTCTGATGTATACTACTTCTACAGAAAAAGAAAATTAAACATATGCTTATTCTTTTTACTCATATCTCTTTTGTTCTGTTCCACTTTTTAAGTAAAAGAAGATAACTCTTTCACACTTCTTTGAAATATTGATTTCATAATATAGTATTTCTAATACCTAAGTATTTACTGTTTCACGTACAATTTTATTTTTACATATGCAAATAATGAATGTTTAAAATATAAGAATTTGAATAGTTATATACTATTTTTTTAAGTTATTATACTCACTAAAGTTCTTAATGGAAATTCTTTTTGAGAATATATTAGTTTTGAATATATTATTTTAGTTTTTCGAATTCCTTTCTTTATGTGTTTCTTATGATTTTTTTTTTCTTTTCAATTTTTAGTAGTGTTTTTCTAATTCCAATTATTATTTTAGGAATAAATATATTTTTGTCCTTAGATTATAAGTAAAATTAGAATTGGTGTAAAACTTTCATTTCTGTTTGGTCTTTAACTTTGAAAAACAATTGACCTATGACCAATTAACACGTTTCTTAACATGTGTTGTCCACATTTTAATTAAACTATGCTTTGCACAGTTTTAATTCTAATTTAATTTTACTTCATAGAAACTAGGAAATGCAATAAATTAATTAATTTCATTAAAAATATTAATAAAATTTTCCATTTCATTCTGTTTATTTTTACATTACAATAAAGGTATATGTAAAGTAATTTTAATTTACGATAAATGTATACGTAAGGTAAATAAAAATTTAGTTAATAATAAGAATATAAATGTCAAGGAAAAATATCGAATCCTACCAGTGATTGTAAAATAGCAATTAGATTAAAGCAAAATATATATTTTAAAAAATTGGACACTTAAAAGGCAACAAATTACTTATATTCATTCTCAATTATATTGCAATTAATAAGTTGAAATGTCAATAAATATATTTTCTTTTTAATTAATAGTATTTATTGGTTTTTGATTAATAGTATTTATTGTTTTTTAATTAATAGTATTTATTGTTTTATAATTAATAGTATTTACTGTTTTTTAATTAATAGTATTTATTGTTTTGTAATTAATACTATTAATTTGTTTCCTTTTATGTATCATCTCATTAATAGTAATTTATTAAAAAAATATTATAAAATTAATGAAACGGATAGCTAAAAAAAATGACATGAATTTCTTAAAAAAATAAATTTTTATATAGAATAACCAATAGAAGTCTATGAATTACTTCACAACATCTTTGCCTTTGAAAGGTGTATAATCACTTAACTCTTTATATGGTCACACAATATAATAATCATCACAAAAGAAACATAAAAAAAAAAAAAAAAAAAAAAAAAAAAAAAAAAAAAAAAAAAAAAAAAAAAAAAAAAAACAAAGCATAGGACAGGACAAAGTAAGTTAGTATACAATAAATTATCCTAAAAAATTAAGTCATTGAAATCAAAATTCACTAGAAACGTGTAGTTGTGGTGGTCCTTATGCTTTATAGAGTCATGGTCAAAAGGATTATCATTAGAATCGTCAAAATTAATTAAAACCCATGAGTCAGCCTTACTTACCATGAGTTTGAATCAGGTTAGATTAAAAAAAAATTGTAAATTTTGTCATGAGTCAAAAATAAACTTGGCCCACCAAGAACACGGCTCGTCCTGTGGTTAACCAAGCTAGCTCATCAACCCACCCATAAATTCTAAATATTAAATTATATCAAAAAATGAAAACCCTAAATGCTTTCCTATTTCTAAATTCTAAATGTATTTTGATTGTTTTGTATTTTTCTGATTTTAGATTGTATTTGGAGTTTAACATCATATTGGATTATATTTGGATTGAACTTTATTTAGATTAAAAAAAATGTAGTTTTTTTGGGATTGAAGAAAATAAAATTTTAATTGAGTTAATCCATTTAACCCACCAACCCATAGTGGGTCAGACTGAGTTTGAATTTTTTGGACTCGAAAATAAGTGAGTCAGGTTAAATTAACTTACTAAGTGACCAACCCGTGGTGGGTCAAGCCGGGTGGCCGATTTTGACAACTCTAATTATCATCTTATCACACACAAAGTTAATTCCCTTCGCGCTAGGACCAAAAAAGTCCATTCACTAAGACCTCCACATGATTCATTTTATTCTATTTGAGTGTGAATGGTTATCAGAGTATCAGGATATCCCCTTACTAAATCTCATACATCAATGCATACACTAAAGTTACTACAATAAAAAATTTCTGCTCGAAATTTCTTAAACATCATCATCATCATACATTCTTACAACATTTTCATCTCAATTAAAAACAATCAAAATCATCAGCATGCATAAGGTCCATCACATACATGTCTTAAACAGCCAAAGGAGAAAATAGAGTCAACATAAAAACTGACACTTAAGGACATTTTTGGCGCTTATCGACATCCTTCTCGCAAAAAGTTGCGTTCTGTGGAACTTTCTTTCGCTTAGTGTGTTGAAGCTAAAATGATCCAAACTTGTAATACCAAGATGACGCTCATCAATACAAACTAACATTCAATGGTCTCGAGCTAAAATGCTCCCAGACCTACACAATGAGGTTGGTGCTCAACGCCAGCCTACTACAACTAAACATTGTACCAGATATCAGTAGATGAAATTTTGTGGTTTAGGGAAAATGAGACTTCTTCAATTGATCAATTTGGTATTTTCCTCTTAGTCTTTGGTCAAAAATAATTTTAAAAAGTTGGAGCTCATATCAATTTGCTCAATTGCTCATATTCTAGTTCCTTCAATCAACACAAAATCAACGCAAACACTCAAGCATGAATAATCATCCAAATCATGCAAATAAAACCAGTCATACACACCAAATCAAATTCATCAGAAACAACCAATTTTCATCTCCAATATGCAATAAAGAAACAACATGCAAAACATTTAATTGATAAAAGTCACACAACACAAATCAATATCAGATTCCCTTACCTAGTATAAACAACCCTAAGCTTAAGACATCAAATACATCTCAAACTCACATGATGCTCTATTTACACATAAAATCATAATAAACATGATTAAACCATACTATTATTGATCAACAAAGACTTATAAAAACGCTTAAAACTTCACATGCAAGTCAACACAAGAATGATCCACATGAAAAAAGAGCAAAATGCAACTTACACAAGTGATGAAACTAATTGAATAGAAAAAAAGAGATCGTCGAGAGGATCATCCCAACAGTCATAGATTTTCAAACAAAGACCACATAATGGAAAGATATAAAAAGAAGCAAAAAAAACTCTAAAGAAGTAACTTATAAAAAAATTGAATGTTTTTAAATAATGAGATACTGATATTTCTATTCATATTTAATCATTTTATTATTAAAGTAATGGAGTCATATTTTTTTTAAAAAACACGGTTACTCCTAATATGTAATTTTATAGGTTCTCATATTTTATGATAAAAATATCATGAAATATAAAATGTGTTAAAAACAATAATTAAAGAATGAAATATAAAATATTTATTTTTAATTATGATATGTCATTGTTATACATACATACAAATATGTTTATAAAATAATTTTATTGAAATAAGCGTTCATGAAGTTAGAATAATATTATTATTTGTAAATATTTATATACACTTCTACTATATTTTTATATATAAAATATAATAAATAAATTTATCCAAAATCATAACAATATAAAAGAATACAAAGTATTATTACTTTCTTTTTTCCTTCATTAAATTGCTTTTTATTAAAAATGTTTGTGTTTAATAAAATAATTAAGGTTATGTTTAGTAAAATTAACCTATACGCTAAGTTATTTGAATATAAGTATGTGGTAAACTAGTTAGTAAATATAAAATGACATAGAACATATAAATACGAAATTTTTATTATATAAATGAAATTGGTATATTTTTATACAAAAATTTATTCTTAATTTTATTTTTTTAAAATAATTATATTTTTATTTATCTTTACACCACTTTTTTTTTTGTTTTATAGAGTTTTTTTTTTATTTGAACTAGTAATTCTATCTATATAAATTTATGTAACGAGTATTAATTTTTCTTTTTAGAAATTTAAAGTTTTTATTTTATTTTTTAGTTTAAACTAATGTTATGTTGAATTTGAGTTTTAAAATTTTTATTGTGTGTAACTCTCACATAATTACATATTGAAACATTAGTTATTTAACTTTTTAATTTAAATATTTTCTAATTAAAACTACATACAAATTATAACCAATCCAATAAACATTAAAAATTATATAATAATTAATTATTTTTATAAAATTGATGTAATTATGGGTAGAGATCAATTAAAAATAAAAAAAATGTAATAAAATATATTATAATTAATATAGTAGTGGAAAAAAAAATTATAAACTACAAGCTAAACTCTTACCAAACCTTAGATCAAATTAGCTTATAAACTAATCAAATAAACTACTAATTAGTTTATTAATGTTATCAAACATAAAATAAATAAAAAAATGAGGATAATGGTTAAAAAATAATAACAATACAACTAAACCCAAACGCCTTTATTGGAAGAATTGTATATGGTAGCTAATGTCTTAGTCATAAGGTTATACAAGTTGAAAGATGAATAAATATATAAAATATTGTTAGAGTTGTATTTGAAAGATACAACTTGTAATATGTTAAGAAATTGTATTTTACTCCTCAATTTTTTTATTTTTTAACTTAAAATACTAATTAATATATAAAAAATAATTTTTGACACACCTAATTTTTTTACATTCATTTGATATTACATTTTCTTACTTTTTACCCTTTTTTTTAAAGAATATAAACTTTACACTTTTATAATTATTTTACCTTTATACTCTCAATCAAATAAATGTAAAAGTGTGTCGTTATATCATTGAGAAATGATTCTTTGACACACCTAAATTTTTTACATTCATGTGATACTATCTTTACTTACTTTTTACTCTCTTTTTTCTTGAAAAACTACAAAACTTTATACTTTTTTGACCATTTTACTCTTATATGTTGTGTCAAATGAATGTAAAAGTGTGTCATGGTATTATTACTCTATATCATTACTTATATATATTATTAAAATAAAGAGAAATGATTTTTTGACACACCTAAATTTTTTACATTTATTTGACACTACCCTTACTTTTTATTCTCTTATTTCTTGAAAAAAATTACAAAATTTTATATTTTTTAGACTATTTTATTCTTGTATTATTAGTAAAATGAATGTAAAAGTGTTAGTTGGTATTATTGCTCTAAAACGAAGTGAGAGATTATTTTTGAAACATGTGAAAGTACAATTTTACAATGGAAACATCACATTCCGTAGACTTTGAGCAGAATGAAATGTGAGGAAATCCATGAAGTACAAGAACAATACATCTAAAAATTAGTGTTGGCCTCGTAGCTCTGTCCAAATTGCCAACCGGAAGGTGCAACCTCGTCGAACTCCAACGCTTTTCCATCACTGGTAATCACCTTAAAGGACAAGGATCGCCCCACCAAGTTCTCTCCGGTCAACCAATTCTGTCCCCAAACCCTAGACATGGATTTCCACTCACCATTAGATCCTTTGATGCTAACCTCAGAAACATCACCGGCATTGCCAACGTTGTACACCAAAACCAAAAGCCAATAAGGGTTGCCTGCTGTTTGGAACTTCACACCCCCACTTTTGCTGCATGCCACTCTACGATACATCACTGGGATGATCCCAGCTTTGTATGCAGCAATGCTGGTGAACATTTTCATCGACAAGTCGAAGTGTTCCTGCGGAGGATTGCACCAGTGGTCTAAATTCGGTGGCGAGTAATTCGGGGGGCAGAAATTTGTTGCAGTAACTTTGATTGAACCTGCATTCTGAATGCACCATTGAGGGTCGTCCACGCACTTGATCTCAAAGCATGCACCACAACTCAGGCCATTGTTGAACAGTGCCGTGCTTAGGGCTGCGGTTTCAAGCCCGTAACCTTGCTGGAACAGATCACCATAACCACAAGCTCCCTCTGCATTTCATGCTCCATTCAAATCAGTAAATAAAACCTATTTCTGCATAATTTAACAGTACTGTTTTGTTTTTCTGTCATTTATTATTTTTGTATGTCACTGAATCAAAAGGAACGTTAAAGTATTTTTCTGTAGCAGAATTAATATGCAAGTGAGAAACAACAGACAAATTTATATTATTGATGGAAAATAATTAATATATACATTCAATGCAGTACCGACAAAAATTGTAAATAATAATTAATGGTAAAGAAAAGTATCTTGAATTGCCTTTTTTGTCTCATTCCAAAAGACAAAATTTGTTGATAAACTTGTATCATCTTTTTCTATTTTTATTCTAATTTTAGTTAAGTTATCTGCTATGTCTTGTTTTAGTTTTCCTGTTTTAATCTATATTTATCTGTCGTTTTAATATTCTCTTCTGAAATCATAATTAATTTGTTTTCTATACAAAGAATATAATTAAAAAGATTATCTTATGTATGTTAACGTTTAAAAAATAATATATAAATAAAACACATTTCATTAAAAACCTACCGTTAAGGAAAAAGAAGCGGAACATATTACAAGGTAAAAAGAGTTTAATTCGAAACTACAAATGTTAATAAAATAAAAAAACGTAGAAAATATAAACAATAATTAATTACGTCATAAATATTCTATTAATAATCATATGTTTAATTGCAATAAATTAATGATAAATAATTAAAAAAACGTTAAAATGATAAAGTAAAATTATTATTTTACCCCATTTTTCACTCTTGTTTTGTTTCTTTCCTTGTTTTGTAACTCCTAACATATCAAATATGCATTAATTATTTAAACTCTCAAGGAATAAATGATTTTAAATAATAATTAATGCACTTCTTCAACCCCTCTATCTCAGCATTGATAGATGAAAACTGAATAGTTTACAAAGGCAAAAAAATCTAATCAAATTAAAAAGAAAAAAATGCATAAAAAAGAAAAATGATATTTTAACACTCTTAAATTTTTTACATTCATCTTATAGTAACTTTTTTTACTTTTACTTTTTTTCTTTCTTGAAAAAATATGATATTTTATACTTTTATAACCATTTTATCTTTTTATCATGTGTCAAATAAATGTAAAAGTGTGTTCGACTCAAAACTTGTCGATTATAAATGATGAAAATGAAGATGACAGTGATTTTACGTAAAAAGTTGCAGAAAAGAGTTTTACTTACGCATGGTTTCTCCACCTTGCATGTCACCGTAGAAAGTTGCATGGGCACTACGCCATGCACTGTCATATGAGAAAGCTGGTACAGAGAGAGCCATTAAAAGAACCAAAAGAACCAAACAGTTAGACAAAGCCATCACCATGACTGTTTCAGAAGAAGAAAAGGAAAAGAAGAAGATGAAGTGGAAGCTTAAGTTTGATGAATGTAAACAGTGGTATTTATAGATGAGAGAAGTGTTACACGGTAATGCAGGAAATGAAAACGATTTAAGGAAAAAAAAAAAAAAAATTTAATTCTTCATATATGGTCAAAGATAATAATAAAATAACTCATATTTTCTTGCTATAAATAAATTATTCATAAATGGATGTTTTAAAGATAATAATAAATATAATAGGCGTTTATATATAGAAATGAATCATGATTATAAAGATTATTTCCTTATTTCAATACTCTTTTAGATTGATATGCTTTGGAATCATTAAATTCTTGCATAATTGCAATTAATTAGTGTAGATGTATTTTCTTTTTTTTTTCTTTAAATTAAATACATTGCGAAAACTTTGCAATGGTTCATCTAAACAGAGCCAAATTCTTAACTGGAAATTCACTCTTTGTACCCAAAAAGTTTTAAGTTTATAATTATTTTTGTATTTATTTCTTTCTTCAAATTTTAGCATTAATTATTTTCTTTATTATATTAAAGTTTAAATCTTTCCAAATTTGAGTGCTACTAATTCCTCGTGCTGGATTTACCATGGTTATCTAAGGCTCCTTGTAATAAAAAATCATAAATATTATTTATTTACTTTTACATTTGGTATAATTTTTTAGTGATTTATCGTATCACTTTTAATTTTTTTAATCAACAATTATGTATCATTATATTTTCTCCATATGTTTTTATCTCTATATCAATTCAAATAATTAGAGTATAATTACATATATATATATATATATATATATATATATATATATATATATATATATATATATATATATATATATATATATATATATATATGTATGTATGTATATATATGCTGCCTTAAAATTTTAAAAAATTACAGATAAAAACACATTTTTTTGTGAAAAATCAAACAAATAGAAAGAGTAATATAAGTTTCCCCGTTACATTTTGAATTAATTATTTCTAATATGTATAAACAAATATTTATCATATACCAATACCCTTCCAAGTAAAACTAAGTTCAAATTTTTTTTTATATAAAAATCTTGTGTTCAGTTTTTTGTGGTTAAGAGGAATATCATTCATGTGATTAGCTTAATCTTTTATTTTTTATTTTTTTTATTTTATTTGATACATATTGAACACAAATACATCTTGTATTTAAAAATAGTGAAGACAAACATTTTTTTATGCATGTTATATTTATTGTATAAAAGATGCATAAATATAATTAATAAATGAACCCATTAAACTCAAACACTTTGATTTACTTAGTTTATTAATAATTTATGTTTATTAACATATATTGATCATTATCTTTTGCCAAAATGTCAACAGTAAATTAAACACTACCTACAGTTTTTTTATCTATATTTAAGTATTATTAAATAAATAAAAAATTGCCCACAGAGTCGCACCCACGTGTAAATGTAAAAAAAAAAAAGTATTGTAGAAAAACTATTTCGCTTCGAATTTAAATATTTTTAAAGTAAAATTAAAATATAGAAAAAAATATTTAATCTTTTGCATCTATTTTTATATAAGAGATAAATTTATATATATAATAAATGAATGAAACAGTGGTAAATAAATTAATGCATGACTTCAAATACTTAATAGTCTATTACGAAACCACTGAAAATAAAATCGATTAACTTTCCAAATACCTAAGATGAAAAAAACAAAAAATAGATTATTTTATAGAGGGTAGACTGTAACGCTTATTTAATTATATAATAAAACTCATTGGAACTTGTGATTTTTCAAAACTATACCATTATGGTAATTTTTCATATATTTTCTTATGCATTATGTAATTTGCTCTGTCTATGTCTTAAGTTATGTAATTATATTATCAGTAAAACAAAAATATCTTTGATATATTTTTATAATCAATTGTATTGAAATATTATGATATTTAGAGTTATAATATTGTTAGAGGCTCTTCGACATACAATCATAAAAGTGGTCAATGTTTCGCGGGGTTCTACAGAGTTACCATTTAAAATTTTCTATTTATTATTTTAAGTAAACACACAGTCATGGTTACAGGCCTTGCCCCTAATTTCTTTTTATACTTATATAAATTAATATGTATTTTAAATTAGTTTTTTTATATATTTTAAAATAATTTTAATACATTTTATATATTTAATATTTTTATTAAAATATATATTTATATAAATAAATAAATAAATATATATATATATATATATATATATATATATAGGCTATTCAAAAAATTATTTTAAGCTTTTTATTCTCCTAAAATGTTTAATTAAGATCCACACAACATAGAAATGTTCCAAAACTAAAAGGCATTAACATATACATTTTTTCTTATGAAATTTTCTTATAGTAATTTGTTTAAATATTGTAGTTATTTGGATAATTAAAAAGATGAGAAATTATAATATGTTTCAGGATTTAATTACATTTTTTCTTTCATTTTTTAAATTAAGAAGTTAGTAGTATAGTTGAAAATAAATTTAAAAAGTATGAGTAATATTTTTTTTTTATTTTTTGGTGTTGAAAATTTTTAAAATTTAAACTAGGAAAGGTTTGATGGTTTCATTTAGGCTTAATATCTCCCTTGGTTCTCGTATTTGTGTGAAAATACTCACTTCAGTCCTTAAGTTTTGAACTGTCTCAATTAGGTCATAATTTTGTAAAAATGCACACATTTTACCTCAATCGTTAACTGATCTCAAACGGTGTTAAGTTTAGCTGACGTGGTAGCCTGAGGACATGCTGACGTGTATTATTTAGTTATATGAATTATTTTTTAAAATAAGCAGTGTTTCACGTGGCACAATGCCTATTATTTAGTTTATTTGAATTAGGGATTTTATTCATCTATCTGAGAATCAGGGATTTTACACAGATTATCTCGTCAGCTCAAAAAATAAAGTCACCGGAAAACTCGCGTAACCAGTGTAATCAGTCTCACAGCCTTTTCTGCAAAATGAACCAACTTGGTAACCTATAGGTTCATCACCAGCCTTTAAGCTATTTATTCCATTGATAGCAGAAGATAATTGTTGCACAGTGAGATTAATTAGCGATTGGGGCAAAATGTGTGCATTTTTACAAAAATTATGACCCAATTGAGACAGTTTAAAACTCGAGAACCGAACTGAGATTTTCACACAAATACGAGGACCAAGAAAGGATTAAGCCAACACGTCAGCATACCACGTCAACCAAACTTAACGCCATTTATCAGTTAACGGTTGGAGTAAAATGTGTGCATTTTTACAAAAATTATGACCCAATTGAGACAGTTCAAAACTTGAGGACCGAACTGAGATTTTCACATAAATACGAGGACCAATGGAGGTATTAAGCCTTTCATTTATGGAAATAATATCATTTCTCAATTAGTTTAAGTGAATATTGATGGTGAAGTTGGGAGTTTTCTGGTTTGGTTTCATGTGGTATTTTTAGAAAAATTGTGAATATTATTTTTTATTTATTTTAAAGGATACAAATTTCTATTTATGCTGAATTTATGAAGTCATTTATGTGCATTGGAGTATGTTTAGAGAGAGGTTTTTCAAAGACTTTTGGAAAAAAATGATTCTTTAGTTTTTTGGATCAATAAGTAGTTCTTTAGTGTCTTTTGACGTTAATGCTTATGTTTTGTAATAATATGTAGTTCAATATTTTTCGTAAAGAAAATCATTGTGAATACAAGTTAGCTAATTTAGTTTTAATTCATAAAGAACAATATAAGTGATTTAATGTTTTATCTCCATATATTTTTTCATAATAAGTATAATTTATCTATATTTCGTAAAATGTATTTTTTATTTTTATCATAAATTTGATAAATTCTCTTAATGCTTTGTATTTTTTTATTTTTTTTAATAATTTTCAAATGATGACAAATAATTGATAATTTTTCGAATATTAACTTAACATAAATATCAAAATTTATAATGATATCTAACATGGATCATGATATCACAAATAAAATACATCATAATTTATGCATTTCATTACTCTAGAATTATGTATACATTTTCATTATTCGTACATATAATTATCATTCACACATTATATAAACGGTTTTTACTTAAATGTAATAGAAGAAAACTTTATTATTTAAATAATATTATATCACTTGAACGAAACTAAACCAAGGAAAGACATGAAAAGGTATAATTAGTAATATGGTATCTCTTGTTCAAGCAATTCATTACCTAACTAACCTTCTTAAAAATAAATAATCTTGATTTTATTTTTTCATCTAATAATATTATTTATTGTATAATCTAACAAGTTCTGCCTTCTTAATGTTTAAGTATTATATTGTCATGGGACCAATATTATATATTTACTTAATCTCACATATTTCAAAATCTCATGTATCATTGTCACACTCCAACATTTTAGTAACTCATTACCATTTTAACATTATTTGTTTTATAATGAAAAGAATTGTATGGGGAGTTCTATCTATAAAATCTCAAGTTATAACTTTAATGCTTAAATATCTTATGTTTTTTCTTTTTTTAGCACCCCATTACATTTTTCAAATTACATTCAGTAACCTTCTCGTTTTTTCACCATATCTCCCTAATTATTAACTGCACTTTATAACACAAAAGTTTTGAAAAAAAATTTCAGACATTTTGTTTTGAAAAATCTGTTCCAGAAACCATGTTCTGAAATTCTAGAAAGCCTTCTCTGGAAGATTTTCAGAGAGCAGGAAATATAAAAATCACATTTAGGAAGATAAATAGATCGTTTTCAAAATGATAGGGTGTGGGAAGAAATTATGGGAGTGAAGAAGAAAAAGCACATTCTCGAAAATCCATGATACACAACTTGGGTTTGTAAAGATAAATGCTTGGGCTTTGGTCTAATGATTAAGAGTGTTGCTCTCTCCACTTCCACACCATGTTTCCTCCACCTCTCCAAATTCATTTAGAATTTTTTAATTAATTTAAAAATCTTATTTTTATTCCTTTTTTTTTTTGCTGGACAGTTACACCTCCGCACTCATCTCTCCTTCACGGATTTCACTCTCTTCTACCATTTCCATTTCACATCTTCTCCTTCCTAAATTATGAATTTTGATTTGTGATGAATTGAGAAGGATATCATTCTCAGTACATGTTTTTTTTTTCTTCAATTGAATTGAAACTCTATAAACATAGTAACAATAATTATGTTTAGTTCCAACTGGATTTGTATCCTCTGTGATTTTGTAATGTTAGGTACAGTTCATATCGGATAAAAGAAGATAGACAGAAGTTTATATCCATATGAGATTTTTCACGTTATATATCCTAATTGATATGTTCGTTTCTTATTTTTGTTTCAAATTCCATAATTTTTGGATTTATTATGCAGATGTGAAGTGGCACAGTAATGTTGTAAAAATCAGAATCAACAATGCAGAACAAGAAGAAATAAAAGTGTAATAAAGGAGCATGAGAGGAACAGAGCAATAAAATCTTGATCTCTCAATTGCTCTATTATGAAAAAGAGGATTGGAGAGAATTTTTTTAAGTGATGTGTGAAAAAAATTTGGGAAGAGAAATGGAGAGGAGAAGATGTGAAATGAAAATGGTGAAAGAGAGTGAAATCCGTGAGTGAGAGATGAGTGTGGGGTGTAACTGCCCAGAAAAAAAAAGTAAAAATAGGATTTTTAAATTAATTAAAAAATTCTAAATGAATTTGGGGAGGTGGAGGAAGGATGGTATGGAGGTGAAGGGAGTAACATCCAATGATTAATTTACGGGCACTACTTTTTACTCCCCATTATTTCTTTAGCAATCTCCTTATTGCAATTAGCCATGAATCATTGTGACTGAGTGTCTTGTATAATTATGATAACTGAATAGGAATGGATCAAATACATATCGACTTAGTAGTCTGACATGTATTTGGTCGGTCATATATAATACAAAGAGTATATGATATTTTGGAATTTCATTAGTAGGGTAAAAAAAAATACTAATAAAATTGGTAATTAAGATGTCACATTAAGGTAGTATCGTAGCAACATTTCAAACGAGTCCTATAAAAAGCGTTCATCATAAGATTTTTTGTTTACAAGTATTAACTTATATAATTCAATATGGCAAACAATAAAAGGAACATTGAATTAACAAAAGCAGGCCAAACTATTAATGGCATAACTACTACTTTATTAATGAATTAAAGACCTAAAAGAACTACTAAGTTATAAGATTTAGTTGAATTCAAGAGAAACAAACATCCACAATTTTCTGGAAGACATGACCAAGAAAAGGCTAAATCGTGGAATAAAGAAAATATTTTGAGTTGTGACACGTGTTAACAACTAAAAGGTGAATTATGTTGTGTTTATGTTGATAGGAAAAGCTAAATACTAGTGGGATAGTACCAAAGACTACTTAAAGGATGAAGGCTAACATTACCTAGAAAGTGTTCATAACGGAGTTTTACACAAGTATTTTTCAAATGATGTGAAGAGAGCAAAAGAAATAGAATTTATGTCGTTGAAACAAGGAAGTATAATAATAGAAGAATATGCTTTAAGTTTGAAGAATTAGTAAAATAATCTAGATTCTTTTATCACCTAGAGGAGGTGATGAATTGTATAAAGTTTGAAAATAAACATAGGCTTAAATTGAGAAAAAATAAGTCGGTGCGTGGTGTCAAGATTTGAGAAATTTTTAAAGTCTTGGTTTTTGAGATTTGATGGTTGGAATGTACTCTTTATATCACCAAATGACTACTGTAAAAATCTTGGTCTAGCCAAGTTTGGTGGTGAAACTTGACTAAGTCGATGCATGGTGTTAAGATTTGAAAAATTTTCAAAGTCCTAGTTTTTGAGATTTGATGGTTGGAATGCACTCTTTACATCACCAAATGACTACTGTAAAAATTTTAGTACAAGAAAGTTTTCGTTTTGGTTGGTTTTCAAGCTAGTCAAGTTTGGTGGTGAGACTTGGCTAAGTCGGTGCATGGTGCCAAGATTTGGGTAGCTAAATTAATGAACCAATTTATTTTAGTTCATAAACAGATGAAAAGAGACACAACCAGGAAAAACCTTATGCTCCAATAAAGATCTCAACCCAATCAATCTTCTTTGGAAAATTCTAGTAGACGCATATGTTTTAAGTGCGAACGACATCATTATACTAAAGGTTGACATATTAAAAGACATGTTTGTTTCAAGTTTGGAAAACCTGATCATGTATTATCTTTATGTAGACATTAGAAGTTACATTTCAATCTTGTTCCACCCAATAAAAGACCTACCACATTAGAAGATTATAAATCATGATTGTGGTTAAAATCACTTAAAACCATGAACTAATTAAAGTATGTGCTTTATTAAAGGTAAAACTTTAAATTATATGACTTAGGTACTACTTATTCATTCATTTATAATAATTATATTTAATATTTTGACTTGTCATTTTTTTTTCAAACACTAATTTAGTTGTTTCAACTTAAATAAGTATGTTTGGAATTATCAATAAAATTTATTTATTATTCTATATTCATTTTATAAATATAGTTTGTTTATCATTATCTTAATTTGACTTAATATTATATACGAACATGATTATCTTATAATCAAGTTAGGTTCGATATACATATATCTCTGTTGACTATAAAACCAACGGTAAGTGCACCGGTCGCAGTGTAGCAAGTGATAAATATCGTTCTCTCCCAAGAGACTTGTGCAACACATAACAATTCTTCCTTTTATAACTTAATTAGACTACAAAGTGCACAAAACCAACACAAGAAACTCTTTTTGGTATTTTATCAAACAATTGTTGTGCGAGAAATTTAACATAGTGTATTTACAATTTGTCAAGACTAGAATTCATTCATTTCATTCTCATGTATTCACAAACCTCTCAATTCCATCCAATAGGTATTCAATTTCAATTCTAGGTTCAATCATATTTCTCAATATATCAAGAACCAAAGTTCATGCATGGGTGATCAATCCAAAGCAAGCATTAAGCATAGAAATTGAATACTAACATGAATTAGAAAAGCATATATCATTAACATCACAAAATACATAAGAATTTCATGTTTTACAACTAATCTCAATAAATAGGAAAAACCCTTCATGATGGAGAACTTAGGGTTCTACAAAATTGAAGAGACATGGAAGAAATTGGAACCAAAGAGAAGATGCACAACCTTTCCCAAGGTTCTTGGCAGCTGCTCCATGCTCCATTTGTGCCTCCCCTTCACATCTCCATCTCCAATTTGTGACCTATCTTCTTCATCAATCCAAAAGGGGCAAAATCACCATTGATGAAGCTTGAAGACCCAAGGAGGAGTGAGAGAGCTTCCCGACACCCCCAAACAACCTCCAAGGGCATCTCCCAATCTCTCTAGGTGAAGAATGAAATGTAGGAGGAGAAGAATGCCCAAAAATTCGCTAGACCCATGTTTAAATAACCCATTTTGACACATCAGCGTCGTCACCGCTTAGCTACACCCCAGCTGCACCCTAGCTGCAACATTCCAGAGAACAGGGCGCTCAGCTACACCCTAGCTGCACCCCAGCGGCAGATTTCCAGTGACAGAGCGCTCAGCTGCACCTCAACTGCACCTTAGCTACAACATTCTGGAGACATATAGCTCAGTTGCCGCTCAGCTACCGTTCAACTACAGGCTATTTTGATAACATTCTAAAATTCAAGTTGTTGTGCAATTCCAAAGTTGTCCAACATGGTGTTTGCTTCAAATTAATCTTTTATTGTTCCAAAACATGTTCCCTTGAGTTCTTGCTTGTTTTCCTCCACTAGAATTGCTTCCTATTCATTTATTTCACACACTTAAACAAAGAGATTAGAGGTAAAAACAAGCATATACTAAATAAAACACAAGAAAACTAGGAAACACACTAAACTTGACGATAAAACAAGGTAAAAGCTATGAAGGAGTTGATTTGTTCACAAAATATATACACACACAAACACGTTAAATCAACCGTTATCAATCTCCACACCAGTAAGATATTATCCATTTTAGGCCAAACCTTCACGAATTTATTTTTAGTACCACTCCAAAATGCCTCTTACTAATGGAGGTATCTATGTGTATATAAATTCATATTTGTCTCTTATTTTATCCAATGTGAGACTTTGTTTCTATCCCAACATTAAATTCACCTACTAATTTAGTGAGTGAATTTTTAGAAAATGAAATTCAACTATAGTTTTTGTTATCTTCTATATAAATAATAAAATAAAGTTGATTTGAAAATAATGGATCAAAATTTTTCCTGATAAAATTTATCATTACAGAACAATTTAAAATATATTTTATTTAAAACATAAAATCTAAATATTTTTATAAAACTAGATTTTTTTTTTTTCATAAAACACGTTTTTGGTGTGACAGTGTGGATGAAATTAGCATATAGTTTGGTAGGACAAGATAAGGAATATAATAACTTTTGTTCTCATTATATTATTTTGCTACTCATTTTCTTAATTGACAGACATGTGATCATCAAAATAGTTTTATTTTTTATAATTCAATATAAAAATTTGTTAATTTTTCCTGTTTTATGTGTCTTCAAAAGCACTCTATATATTTATTTATTTACTAACTTCTGAAGCAAAGCCCATTCTTAGTTTTGAAGCTTGCTCCATCTGCTTCCATGAAAAAGCACTATAATTATAGTGATTTGGTCAATTCATAACTGTACCTAATCACTCTTAATGATCATATTATGAAAAACATTGCTTTCTAATAATAATGAAAATATTATACAGAAATTAAGAAAATAATTTTCTTTTCATAAATAAAATAAAATAAAAATAAATCCTTATTATATTCAAATTAAAGTTGACAATTTTCACAATTAGAAACAAGGAATAAAATTCCAATAATAAAATTATACTAGATATCTGGAAGCTTGTGATCCATGAATGTGACTCTTTAGATTTTTGCATTATTGAATTTTCAATTTATGCCTTATTTTGTAAGAAAATGTACATGTACTTTATATTGTTAAATTAGACGTGAGAGAAAAGTTAGAGGTTGTGGAATTTATGGTAGATTAGGTTAAAATTAGGCAGAAAGACAAAATTAAGGGCATTGAAGAATTAATTGATTTAAACAATTGACCACTAAATCAATTAGATTATGGAAAATAAAATATTGAATTTTGACATATATATATATATATATATATATATATATATTTATTTATTTATGCAATGCATGGCTTCATTTCTTGTCAATTTGATCTTCAGATAAATTTGAAAATTATATTAACTTGTGATTCAATCTTTTGCTAATTTTTTTTACAATAATATTTAATATTGTTTCTGGTTATTATTTTAACAGTCTTATCTCTTAAATATGAAAATTAGGCAGTAGAAGAATTCAGTATTAGTCAGTTAAAGATTAATGAATCCTTCAAAATCATGGATTCAAGCAAACTTAGAAAATAATTAAATTATAAACATCCTTTTATTTTTATTTTTATCCTTCAAAAGTTAATACAAATTAAATTGTAAACATCCTTTTATTTATTTTATTTTTTTGACTATTATTAGTAATACCTTTTACCTAAAGTTCTTATAATCATATATATTCCAACGTCTTTACTTCAATCGCACA
Source organism: Vigna radiata var. radiata (assembly GCF_000741045.1). Taxonomy (NCBI): domain Eukaryota; kingdom Viridiplantae; phylum Streptophyta; class Magnoliopsida; order Fabales; family Fabaceae; genus Vigna; species Vigna radiata. Next base: position 17,840,830 of record NC_028354.1, on the reverse strand, counting down.
TTATTTACGTCTAATGCATATTCTTTCATTCTCTTGCACATGGTACAACTAATATGGGATTTCTTAATTTACAACTTAATCAATCAACTAAAGTTAGTTGCAAATCTAAGTTTGAATAAAAAAGACGAAAACAAAAGTAAATAATGAAGAGAAATTGTTGTTGTTATTATTTGATTATAGTGTTAATTATATTTTAATGAAAGTATATTTAAGTTGGAGGATGTTGTGAGAATGCTCAGCTTGAAGTTGACTCGCTCACAGATAAATGAAAGGAAGCAAAACGCGTGGAACGCGCGAATAAGCTGTAAACCCATCTTTGCCAGTTGCGTTAGAATCAAAACCATCAACTCGTGTCCGTTTCTGTAAAATCACTTCAATTTCCACTTTTATCCCTTTCCATTACACAAATTCAAATATATATCTAAGGGTATAATAGAAAACTACACTCATTTTATAATAATCAAATAGTAATATATAATATGAATGGAAAAAAATGTGATTATCACACCATCCTTCATTAAATTCTTCAATTATATATATAATAAAATTGATGAATATTTTTAGTTAAACATGATATACAAAAAAAAATAAAAAAAATTAACACCATTATATAGGATAGGTTAGTTTGTCCATTTTTTAATGAGTAAAATAAGTAAATTTTTGTTTCCATATGTTTATCTAATTTTTTTTTTAAAACAAGTAGATTAGTATTTGCTTCAAGATGCAAATTCAGTCCATTTATTAAGTGAGTGGTTTTATTTTTATATTATCTTACAAACTAATGATGAAAACAAGGAATTATTTTTTAATAAATAAAATTATATATATATATATATATATATATATATAATATTTAATTTGAAAAGAATAGAAAGATTTTTTACACCGACTGCAATGGTGTCCGTTTTGGTAATAACATGTTTGGCTGGTGGATTTTCGCTGCGTATATATATAACCTTGGTCACGCTCGTTCTCAGCATAACATAATTTTCTCTTTCTCTCCCTTAGTCAAAGGGGCTCATCTTTCTTTTTCCGGAGGAGGTATGTTTCCGACACTCTCATTTTCTGTTTTTACTGCCTCTCATGTGAAATATTATGCTGTGTTTGTTTCATCACACACTCTTGCTTTGAAAATTATGCTATGTTTGTGTGTGATCGTGCTGTTTTGCTTGTTTGCTGATATATTTTTTTATCTGTGATTGATGGGTTTGGCTAGTCGGCTTGTGTGAAAGTGAGACAGATCTGTCGCAGTTTTTGCTTTCTTTTGTTGTTGTGTTGTTAAATTTCGATGCTTTAGAGGACTTTGTCGGTGGGTTTTTGTTGTCACCTTGTTTTGAAGCAAAATTGACTGTGGATCTGCTGGGATTGGTGGCATTTGGTTATGAAACCACGTGCATTTAGTTCATGGTTCTGCTCTTGGTGCTGGATCTGATTTTGTATTACTGGTTGTCCAGTAGTCATACTAAAGATTGTGTGTGTTCTAGATCTGGTTTCATATAAGCTCGTATATCGGTTCCTGCTTCATCATTGGGTCATTTTCGTCTGTTGACTTTCGACTCTCGTTTAATCAGATTTCTAGTTTTCTGATGAAATTTTTACATGGTATTGATTCCAAGATGTTGGGTAGGAACTGTTCGAAAATAGAAACATGCAATTCTGTTGGCCATGATTGGCCAGGTCTTAGATCCTAAAGTCTAGGTAGAACAAAAGGATGATGCTTGATATGATTTCTCAATAGTACGAAACCTGATAGATTTTTCGTCCTATTCTTTGAACTCATGAGGACATAAGCAGCTGTGGTGAACTGTTTCCTTGTTTTCCTAGATGATAATAATTGCAATTTGCATAATCTGATAGTGTATATTATAATGTTGTAATACTATTATATAAAGTGATAGTTGTATAAAGCATGTAAGTGACTTATGTTGCAAGCTTGTGTTCTAACTCTGACCTGTTTAGAACCTGATTTCAATTGGTTATTTAGAAAAGCAAAATGGTGAAGATTTGCTGCATTGGCGCTGGTTATGTGGGGGGTCCTACAATGGCAGTCATTGCACTTAAGTGCCCATCCATCGAAGTGGCTGTTGTGGATATCTCTAAATCCCGCATTGCAGCCTGGAACAGTGACCAGCTTCCTATCTATGAACCTGGTCTTGATGGTGTTGTGAATCAATGCCGTGGCAAGAACCTCTTCTTCAGCACTGATGTTGAAAAGCATGTCTCCGAGGCTGACATAGTGTTTGTCTCTGTCAACACCCCAACTAAAACTCAGGGTCTTGGAGCTGGCAAAGCAGCAGATTTGACATACTGGGAGAGCGCAGCTCGCATGATTGCTGATGTCTCAAAGTCTGACAAGATTGTGGTAGAGAAATCCACAGTCCCAGTCAAAACTGCTGAGGCCATAGAGAAGATTCTAACCCACAACAGCAAGGGAATCAAATTCCAGATTCTATCAAACCCAGAATTCCTTGCCGAGGGAACCGCAATCCAGGATCTCTTTAAACCAGACCGTGTTCTGATTGGAGGCAGGGAGACCCCAGAGGGCCAAAAAGCTATTCAAGCTCTGAAGGATGTTTATTCTCAATGGGTCCCCGAAGAAAGAATACTCACCACAAATCTCTGGTCAGCAGAACTGTCTAAGCTTGCTGCCAATGCTTTCTTGGCCCAAAGGATTTCATCTGTTAATGCCATGTCAGCGCTTTGTGAGGCTACGGGGGCAAATGTTCAACAGGTGTCCTATTCTGTTGGTACGGACTCAAGGATTGGACCCAAGTTCCTCAATGCTAGTGTTGGTTTTGGTGGATCATGCTTCCAGAAGGATATCTTGAACCTTGTTTACATCTGTGAGTGCAATGGCCTTCCAGAGGTGGCCGAGTATTGGAAACAAGTTATCAAGATCAATGACTATCAGAAGAGCCGGTTTGTAAACCGTGTAGTTTCATCAATGTTCAACACTGTTTCAAACAAAAAGATTGCTATTCTTGGATTTGCCTTCAAGAAAGACACTGGTGATACGAGGGAGACCCCTGCCATTGATGTATGCCAGGGACTACTTGGGGATAAGGCCAACCTGAGCATATATGATCCACAAGTAACTGAGGACCAAATCCAGAGGGATCTATCAATGAACAAGTTTGATTGGGATCATCCGATCCACCTGCAGCCCACAAGTCCCACTACTGTGAAGAAAGTCAGTGTGGTTTGGGATGCCTATGAAGCAACAAAGGATGCCCATGGTCTCTGCATTCTAACCGAGTGGGATGAGTTCAAGACTCTTGATTACCAGAAGATATTTGACAACATGCAAAAACCAGCATTTGTTTTTGATGGCAGAAACGTTGTTGATGCTGATAAGCTACGTGAGATTGGCTTCATAGTTTACTCAATTGGTAAGCCACTGGATCCATGGCTCAAAGACATGCCTGCTGTGGCATAAGATAGAACATTAATCAAGTATACTGCAATATCAGTCAAGTATTGAGGCAGTCAGTTTGATTCTTTATTATTTTTTTAGTTTTTCTTTTATTCCTTATCTTTCTCATAATAGTTGACATAAATGAGGTAAAAATTGTGGGGAAGTCGGAGGTTTTATGTTCTTCCTTGTTGCTTTACTCCAGTCTGTTATGAATGTACCAGAGAAACTTATTTTGTTTGATTAATCTTCTTTTAATATCATATAGTGAAAATTTATGTAATACTGAGAGTAATATTTGAGGTGGCAAGAAGGGCCTACACAAGAAAAAATAAATAGAGTGTATCAAAATTCATATAAATTTTAATGGTTGACGTTTTAATATACTTTAACTATAATAATAATCAATGTACCTCTTATTCTGCACTCTAAAGAAAAGTCTACTTTGAGAAAGTTAAAATTTTAAAAGGATCTTGCAGATGCCTTTTATGCACGAATTTTGACAGCTCTTAGACTCAGGAGTTTGTTTTTTTTTTTTTGTAATGAATTAGTACTAGTAGAAATTTTATGGAATTCATCAAGTTCCTTAATGTTAGGCGAATGAATATATTCTTGCAAGTTGCAAGTGTAATAAAGGATTTGGTACGCATTAAATGTAATCAATAGGTGGTCATTCTTACCGAACCATCATATTGAATAATAGAATAATAAATTTTAATTTGAAGCTTTTGTTAATTTGAGAACTTTGTAGGTAGAATTTACTATATTCATTTGATTAAGCAAGCAAACTAAATAAAAATTTGGAGTCTTGTTAATCTGTGTCTTAAAAATTTATATTATAGGTAAGAAATCAATAAATAGAAAGCTTGTATTATAAAACTGGTAAATATAAATGTTTTACTAAAAATTGTAAGAGAATGTAGCCATATTAAAAGGTTTGAGGAAATGTACAAGTATTTGTCTTGGTAATTATAACTTTGTCGTTGAAATATTAAAACTAATATTACTAAATTATAATAACGTTTCAGTATCAAACAAATTATAAAGGTTAGATCAATTCTAAGTTTTTTTTAACAGAATTGATTTTAAATAAATTGTTTTTCATAAAAACTACAAAAAAAAATATAGTTAATTAAATTAACAATAATAGAACATTGGATTATAAAATAATAACATCCCAAAATATAATATTAAATTATAAGAGAGTTATCACATAATTAATAAAATAAAATAATCACAAAAATGAGAAATAAAACTTTCATCATAATTATACAAAACATAATTATAAATTTAAATTCGTATACAAGCCAACTTAGAACAAAGTTATAAATTAGAAGTAGTTTATAGAAAAAAAAAAACATCTTTTGTCTCATCATCCAACACTTGCTCAACAGTTATCTTATCATCCTTTATTCATACCAATTAAATGTCAAAACCACAAAGCATGAGGACATAAAACTAAACCGAAACAAAATGGCAAACTAGATGAAACAAAAATATTCTAGAATAATTATTACATCATTACCAAACACAAAATTCCAAGCAAAATTAATCACACATGTTATACACTTAATTCATCTAGAGTTGACTCATCCGTATATTATATGAATGTCGAACTACGGTAGTTTATATACTTGTATTGGCCTATCCCAAGCTACTACACAAGGTTAGTTCTTTAACAAATGTCTTTGGTAAAGGTAAATTTCCTAGACGAATGACCTTCAGCTACTCTCACTACATGTTTAATCTCTCTCTACTTGAGAATGATTGATTATCAAAGTGTCAGGATAAACTCTAGTTCAAAACTCTATACATTCATACACACAACACTTGGTAACCATCAATAAGAAGTTTCTCCTTAGAACTTTTTTCAACAACTTTCATTCACAAGGATAACATCAAAAAAACATCACATACTTAAAGTATTTCAAATATATAAAAAAAATCTTTTATAATAATCTGGAAATAATAATAAAACAATAACATAATTTTTTTCATAATAGCTTGATACCCACACTAAGCAAGGAAAATAACTTGGAAACTCTCACCAATAGCTCCGAAAGAGTCCAAAACAACCTAAAGAACGTTCAAAACTGATATCCAGAACTCTGAACTTGAATCCCAAACCACATAGTCATTGTTAAACAACTCGTACTACCAGACGACTCTTTATTAGATAACTCATTTCCAGACGACTCCTTGCCAGACGATCTACCAAATTTTACCAATTACCTTAAATGGCTCCAAGATATTTTCCAAAACTACAAACTCCAAAACCGTGATCTTAAAATTTTAAGGGTTAAAACCCTCATTTTATGCCAAAAACTCATCATTTTCTAATTTATTCCATACCCAAGTTTTGCAAAACACATTAGTTCAAATTGGTTAAATCTACATTCACAAATTCATCAATAAACAACTCTCAACAACAACAAACCACACACACACACACACACCAATATGCATCCATTTTCAATTCAATACACCACCTTTATTGAGCACTCAACATACCAAATTTCAAAATTTAATTAAAATTCATAAATTAATCATCACATCATCAAACAAACATCAAATATTATATGCATACCAAATCCAAATCAAATAAACTAGTTTCTCTTTATTTGATTGACACTCCAACGATTCTAAAAACTTTAAAATTCCTCCTACAACTCCAATATCTCTATTTGCTATCTATAGCTGAAATCAATTGACTAGAGATGAAGATTTCACCTCAAGGAACCCCTCAGACGATCTCTAATCTTCCGATAAATGAGTAAAGAGTTAGAATTTCTAAAATAAGATAGAAAAAAATTTTGGAGGAAAAAGTTTAAGAAAGATATGATAATGAAGTTGCTTATTAAAAAAATTCTATTTTTACTTTTAACATTTTTGAAATAAAATAATAAAGTATCATTTTTCAAAAAATTTACTACATCTATTACTTTATTTTTAAAATCTTACGATAAATAAAAGAAAATAAATTGAAAAAGGTTAAATATTATTAATTCACAAAACTATTGTTATTTCTTTTATTCACATGACTTGTAATTACTTATGAAACTTTCGTGTAGAATATTTACTAATATTCCGTTTTTTTTTATAAAAAGATCAAACTATTTTTTACCAAATTGAATTACTTTTTAAAAATAAAATAACTATCTATGATTAATTTTTTTACAAAATAAATAAAAATCATCTATGATAACAATTACTTAAAAAAGGATAAACTTAAAAGAAAATGTTCACGAATAAAAAATATTTTTTATACAGAAGTATAAATATTACTATAAAATAAATATTATTTTCTAATTTAATAAAAATTTTGCAATGTTAAAACAAAGTGATTTGTTTTATTATTTTATATTTATTTTTTTACATACAACCATTTTTTATTAATTAAATTATTTTATTTTCTAATTTTATAATTATTTTATAAAAATATAAATCTAATAATATTTTTATATAGTAATAATTATAATATTAATATTTATCTGTTATTATTATTAGGTAAATATGGAGATATATCTTTTTGTATTTGTTAATTTTGGATATCTTATTGAAAAAGAACAAATAATTTTCAGAAACTTTGTAGACAAGTAGTTTTGTTTGAATTAGTGTAATCATATAGCATCTTCTCTTTCTTTTTCATCTTCTTCATCATCTTCAATTCAATTCTTCATGCTACTCAAACTCATCTAGTCATGGAGTACGGCAATTGGGCTGAATCGTTGCAAACCGAAACCCCACTTCTCTCTTTCCCCCAACCTTCCTCATCATCTTATGCTCATCCACCATCTCAGAATATCCATTATCCCTCTTATCCTCAAAACCCTAACCCCTCTTCCTCTCTTCCCCTCAAACCTCCTGGGGTTGATTCTCTTCCCCCGTCTAACCCTATTATGTATTCGAATCATGAATCTGTTCCCATTCCCAGTTTGATCTATACCCAGACCCATGTTGGGGCTGGTTCCGATTCTGGGTACTATGTAAACGAGAACTGGGCTGCCAGAGAGGCTGTTAGGCAATTTGGTTCTGACCCAACTGTCTATGCGCCTGTAAGTGCCTGTTTCTTTCCGAGTTTTTGGCTAAAGTTTTGATTTTTATTTTTTTTAAGGGAAAAAGGTGGATTTGGATAATGTGTATGCATGAGTTTGATTCCTTTTATATTTGTGACTGGTTTATACTGTTTTGTGGTTGCATGTGTAGAGAGTAGAGCATAGAACTATGTTTATAATGTTGGTCAACAATTATTGGTCTCAACAGGGTTTTAAGTTGCAGTCGAGGTCCTAGTTTTGTTGAGATCCCTGATATTGTGGGAAATTGTGGTCAAATACAGACTACTGTTGGGGACTCCCCTGTATCCTTGCGGTTGCCGTTGAAATGTTCCGACAGAGTTTTTTAAATCTTTGTTTGTGTACATTTCAATTAGTTTCATGAAGTAGTTGAAAATTAAAATAGAAGTGAACATGTTATTGTCTAGTGGCAGCTAGTTGAAGTATTATAGGAAATTGATTTGTTGATAGTGATGATTGGTTGACTATGCTCGTAGTGTCTACCAATGATGTATGACTGCTTTGTTTTTTGTTTTGCTTAGATATAGGGAGGTAAAATCCATGTAGAAATCTGTGGATACCATATTTGATGCTTAGGCATTCTTATTACATCTTTCATATTTTCATTCATTGACATTAGAATTTCATGTCTTATTAAAATTTACACTATTGCATTGCAGATTATACAATGGTTTTGTATTTCAGTATTGAAATGACTTTGGACATATAGGGCCATGGATGAGTATGAGAGTAGTTAGCATATTAGTCAATACTGTTTTACTTAAACCTATATTTCATAACCCATTATGTTCCTCTTAGTAGAGCATACTTTTGCTAATCTAAATACACATCCTCTATATCTGGGTAATGAAAGTTTTATGACCTCGACACTATGTTATCTGATTGTTTGGGTTTCACATGAATCAAGTTGACATTGTTTGTTATCTCGATATCAACTATCTTTCTGTCATAGTTATCTGAAGTTAAGAATGTAACCAGAGGAATGTAAACATATATTCTATTATATATTTGTGAAATCGAGTGGAGTATGATTTTGAATTTATTTAAGTTGTCTATAGATTTCAGGTTACTATGAACTTTGTTTGGCAGTCATTGCCTTTGTGTCATTGAACGTGTTATTTTTGGTTTTCCATAAAAAAAATTGATCTAAACAATCTAAAAGTCAGAGAAAGTGAAAATGAAAGTGAACAAGTTTTACCTACTAATAGGATTGGAGTGGTAGCTTATGACATTGATTAAGTCATTCAATCTATACTTTATGGTAGAAGTTCATTGTGTATTATCTTTTATAAATTATAGTCTCGGTAATTTTCTCTACATTCATAGTGTATTTCAAATATTTTTTATAAAGAAGTGCTTTACTATCAACATGTTGGTTCAAGTAGAACTAAGTTTATAGAGACCTTAGTGGAGAAAAATCTATCTAGGAGGAGAGACTCGGCTAAGATGATCAGTCACGTTTTCATGAAATTAGTCAGGTTTTTGTGGGGAGATTAGTCATTGTCAAATACGCTGCACAAATCACATGGTGACCCAAAAAGGCATTTGATGAACGCTGTTTCAAAAGAAAAATTCATTGAGTGACTCTGGGTTTTGATTATATTGTTGTTTTTAAGATTGCCTGATTAAGGATTGGAAGAGTATATTGAAGTTCGTTTGTTGGCTGTATGCAAGTCTGAGTTCCCCATTAAATTTTTTTAATTCCACTGTTATTATCTAGATTTGGAAATAAATACATAAATACATGCAACCGTGCAGGGTATCTCTATACCATCCAATGGCTCAGAACAATCGGCTATATGGTGGGCAAATACTGCAGCTCAACAACATGTCAATGGAATACTGAATAAAAAGCAAAAAAAAGCTAAAACTAAGGTTGTGCAACCTGCATATTGTGAAGTTTGCAAGATAGAATGCACTGGCAAGGAAGTGCTGGACCAACATAAATTAGGAAAGAAGCACAAAAGGAACTTGGAAAAACTAAGAGAATCATTGAAACCAACCCAAGTTCAACCGTCTGGGTCATCTAATCCCGTAATAGGACCCCAATTACCAGACAACAAGAGCAAATCAACCAGTGGGAACAAGATTAAGAGAAAAAAAGCTGAAACCCTTGAAGACTTGGAGAAAAAGAAAAAGAAGGTTCTTGATGGTGGAGCAGCAGCTGAAGCAGTTAAGATCTGTGCTATATGTAACGTGGTGTGTAATAGTGAGACAGTCTATAATTTTCATCTTACTGGACAAAAGCATGCTGCTATGCTGAAGAAAGCATATGATCATACACAGTCCTATGCCAGTTGAAATCTCCCCGTATATTTATGACATAGCTTGTTTTGGCACCTTCATTCTGCATTTGCATAGAGTATCAAATTCTCAATTTTTAGTTTAGATATGAACTTGAGTGAGTATATACACTTTTAGATTGTTTTAACAGATGAAAAATTGAGGTGTATCACAGCTTCGTCTCAGCAAGAACATATATAATCTTGCATGCTCAAAGGTATTTTTTGAATGGATATTGTGATCTAAATTAGTAGCCTTTATCATATAAACTAGGCGAGACAAACAAACTCTTATTACCAACACATTTCTCTGATTCTCTTTACATACACTCAGCTATTTCAAAAATAAGTTGAAGCTATGTTATTTAATCAAAACTATACCTGAGTAAACTCACTTTAACTGTTAGCCATCATAGTAATTATACAATTTTAGTTTAACTTATATTTTTCCTAGTTAAAAAGATTTGACCATTTTTAAGTTAATTAACTAGTTTACATATTTATTATTTTATTTTATTTATATTCATAGTTATATTAAATTATATTGTTTACATATATAGATAGGTTATTTTGCCTAAGTAAGAATATAAAAAAAATTATTATCTTTTTCTGTTATTTTATATTTTCTCTCTTCTTCTTTTTCTTATGGAAGCTAGTTTTCATTTAACAAACTCTAATAGAAAAAACAACTAACAACGTTTTTCACGATAATACACTAGAGATTGGATATTTGGCTTAATTTTATCTAGTAATTAAGTTTTTATCATTTTGCAAATCATCTAGTAATTATGTTTTACTATATTAATTCTTGTATTATTTTTTTTCAACAATGACTCGTGTATGCACTTTAAATACAAAGGTTATTACATTGTTAACGAATTGGATATAAGGGAATATCGATAATAAATTTATTATTAATAGTTATTATTATTTAAGTTATCAAATGTAACAATTTTATTAATTTATGATAAGATAAGGTTCAAATATTTACGAATAATTGCTCCTTTTTTGTTTTACAAACTTCATTCTCAATTATGTTTGTATTTTTTTTGGAAAGAGCCGTTAAATTAAATTTAGTTAAAAGAGAAGGATTAAATACGTTTTTAGTCTCGGGCGATTTTGGTTTTAGTTTCTCTTTCAAACCAAGGTACAATTTAGTAATTTTAGAAAACTCTGGTTTTAGTCTTTTTTTACCAAATTTTTTTAACTTTATTTACTGTTTCAAGCCCGTTTCATTATAGCATTTGGATTCTTTACACTATTTGACACATTTTTGCTTCAATGTTAACTGAGAAACACATTTGAAACAACAAATAAAGTTAAAAAAATTTGGTAAAAAGACTAAAACTAGAGTTTTCTAAAATTGAAAAACTAAATTGTACCAGAGACTAAAACCAAAATCGCCTCGTAATATAGAAATTAAAACTATATTTAACCCAAAAAAAAATAGTATAAGTGAAACTTAATCACTGGATGTAATATAGGTGATCACATATTTTTATTAATCAACCTATTCAATGCTGTAATAGACCTTTATTAATGTCAGTATTTCAATTTTCAATCTTAAATAAAAGCCATAAAACACGTAAATGGTAAATTAAAAAATTGGAATTAACACTATCGATACGAGTTCATGACATTTATTTAGTATTTAAAATTTATTAAATAACAATTTTTTTTTATAAAAACAAACTCTTAATTTTTTTTTTTATAAAAACAAAGTCTCTAAAATATCTGATTACTTTTGCAAATGGTAAACCAATTCGTTACAGTGTCTTAAATACCCTTTGAATTGACCAAGCACTCGCCAACAACACCAAAACCCTTCTTCCCTCGGAGTGTTGCTGAATGGCCTCTCACTGCCACTGTCACCATTACCACCACCACCAAGCTCCTCCTCCTCCTCCTCCCACCATCACCGCCACCACCACCACCACCCAATGCTGCTGCTACCACAATCCTCTTAACACCTGTTGCACAACTCCACCACCCCAACACCACCTTCTGCACCCCGTTGCATCACTCCTCTCTCAACCCCAACCTCACCCTATTCTTCCCTCCCATCAAAACTACACCAAATCTCACATTCACCACAACCTTAACCTCCCCACCCAAAACCACCACCTTCAACACCAACACCAAACCCATTCCGCCATCTCATCTCTCCTTCACCGCATCGAATCCCTCGAGTCCTCTCTCAACCACTACACCCGCCACTCCCTCCGCCACACCGCGGCCACCGTCATCCAAACCCATTTTCGCTCCTTCCTTGCTCGCAGATCAAGAACCCTAACCCAGCTCAAACACCTCGCTTCCATCAAATCCACATTCAACGCTCTCAAATCCTCTTGTTCCAGCCATGGCCATGTCGATTTCGCAGCCCTTTCTCTCAAAGCCATGAACTTGCTCCTCGAACTTGATTCGATCGAGGTAATCTAGTCATGGGAATTTTCTTTTTAATTTATTACTTTTCAATAAAAAGTAGAAAAAAAAAAACTGCTAAAGTTGGTTAAGTGGGTGAGGATCAGAATCCTATCCGTGAAGGAAATGAGTCTGAAATCCTCTAGGAATGTTAAGATTTTGTTGGTGTGCAATGCGTAAATACTTTCTTGTCTCTGAGATCTGTGCTTGTGCTTTTTAGCCTCATAGCCTCTCCACCCAGAACAAAACTCATCAAAAGTTTAAATTTTGATTCTAGGGTTGTGATCCGATGATTGTAGATGGGAAAAGGTCGATCAGCAGAGATTTGGTTCGGTTTTTGGACTCACTCGAAGAGGTTGCTTTGAGAAAGCACGTGCTCTATGTTAGAGAAGCAAGAAATGTGAGGTCTGGTAAGAAAGTTCAAACATCGAGAAAGGCAGGTGATGAGGAAAGGAGGAAGCTACTGCATAATTTGAGGGATAGGGTTGAAAAGCTGAGTAGACTATGTAAGGTTTCTGCTAATGATGAAGAAGATTCTGAGTCTGAGGGGGTGACCAATGTTTTGATCGGTGGAAGTAGTGGGGTGTCCCCAGACAAAAATGGCGCCTTCCTTGGTAAGCGAGGAGTGAAGAAGAGTGTTAGGTTTGCTGAGAATGGGAATATATGTGAGGTTTATAGCAGGGATGTAAGATGTTCCGATGGAAGTTGTTCATCTAGTGATGAGCAAGGAGAGGTTTTGGATAATGTGAGTGGTTCAGTTGAAGATGATGGTGTAAATTCTTATGAGGGTGCTGATGATGAGGAGGAAGTGTTGGTGTTAGAGAGTGGAGTAAGTGATGATGGTGAGAGGAGTAGTAGAAGGGCTGTGGAAAATGAGGGAAGAAATGCAGAGAAAGAAAAGCTCCTGTTCTCTGCTCCTTTGCCACTTAAGATGGAAAACAGAAGTGGTGTGAAGAAGACGTGAATGGCCATTACATGTATGGTGTAAGACTGAGCATTCGCTGTATTTCTATTGTTTGATTGTAATGTAGGAGTTTTTTTTCATTGGATTTCAGATTGGAGGAGCTCATTTGTGTGTCTCACTGATCGATGGTTCTGTAATGAACTTGAAATGTTCAACTTCATTTGTTGTTTACTGTAAGAATGATCAGCACATTTTGTTGGGATTGAACGATTTCTTTATTAAATTTTAAGTTGAATTTGAAGTTATGGTTTGTGACTTCCATAATATAACATAATATAAAGTCGTTGATGATAAACATAATTAACCTAAATTTTTGGATAAACACAATTAACCTAGATTTTTGGAAGCCTGCTCGTTATGGTAATTTTGGTAAAAGGCAAAAGAACCCCAAATTTGAACTTATCCAAAAAATAATAACAATTGATCTAATACAATTTTCTTTTTGAACTTTTTAAATTTAATATTTCTTAAGCCAAACAATTCGCTTAAACATAAAAATATAAAAAATAAAACCAATAATTTTGTATTAAAGTACAATGTTAATTAACAATTATGTAACATACATGCATGTGTTACTTAAACATTGTTCTATACTTCAATTATATTTTATTTATAAAAAAAAAGTAAATATGTATGTATATGTGTACATCAAAACAAAATAGCAAAAACTTACATAATTTATTTATAAACATGAAAGAAAGTTATAAATTATAAATATAACACTAATCATATAAAACCATTCAGAAAGTATTTAACTATAATAACTTTATTTTGTAAAATGTTCCACCCGTTCTTTAACAAATTTATAATAACAAGAATTATAAAAATAATTCACAGTATATCTCTTAATTTAATATTTCATTGTAAAATATTTTACAACTCTACTCTAATTTTTTTTTCATAATTTTAGTTTGAATGCTCGATTAATTATCGTGTTTTTTCAAAAATTCCACTTAAATAATTATATTTTAAGTTTCTCAATTTAATTTTAGAAAAATAATTCATAACTCATGTATGAACTATTAATTCATGGTTTTTTTAATCTCTTTTAAATATTTTTACATTTTTATTTTGTCTCATGTCAAAAATATGTCATATGTCAATATCACAATTAAGATAAGTGTAATGCAAAAATTTCAATTGAATAATTTAAGTCTTTTATTATTTTGTTTTTATTTAGTCTCAATTTTTTTTTCTTGAATTGAAAACATTATCATTCTTTTTCGAATTGAAATCAAACTTAATTTTTATATAAATATTATATTTTTATTAATATATCTTTAATAAAATTAAATTTTGTTTAAATTTAATATTTTTTATGTTAAATTTTATTTTAATTTTGTTTTAAATTCTAAAAATATTTATTTTAAATTATTTTAAAATTTTATATTTAAATTTATAATATTAATTTTCAAAACAACTCTAATATTTATATAAAAATTATTAATATATAAACATTTAAAACATAATTTAAATAAAATTTAATATAAAATATAAATTTAAATAAACTTAATATTATTAAAAATATTTAATAAAAATATCATTATAGTATTTATATAAGAATTAAATTTGATCTTAATTTAATTTCAGTTTAAAAATTAATTTAAAAAATATGAAATAACTTCAGTTTAAAAATAAATTAAAAATAAATAAATAAATAAATAAACTAAAATTTTTACATAACATTTGTCTCAAATGTAATACTGTCATAATATTTCTATTACATGAGAGAATTACACATGATAATTTTTTAAAATTAAACGCATAACACCACGAATTATCCTTATTACTATTATTTTAACGATTGTATCATATTTTAAAGAATAAGAACCCAATTAAGATCATTAGCTAATTCAGATATTCGAAGAAACCCAAATCCCAATTAAGAGTTTAATTAAACCTATATATGTTTGGCCTTTGATTTCTCAACCTCTCCAACAATGTCTTCCACAACACCTTCCTTCCTGAGCACTATAGACATGACCACATCTCTATTTGATCATGTATTTAACAAATAATCAGACATTAGAAATTTCCAGTTTAAACTTTTTTTTTTTTCTTAATTTGCAATTTACAATAATTACACCACATTTTATGAAATCACAAAAGGAAAGGCTTGCAAAAATCACAGGAGTAACCAATAATTAAGCAAAAGAAAACATTGTCCTGCAAATAATGAGGCATGACAACTTGATTATTAACAAGAGCTCAAAAAGATAAACTCTGAAGCATTTCACCAAATTTACACACTAAACCATCCCTTCTAAACCCTAGAAAAACGGTTTTCCATTTATTATAGAAAAACACCACTCAATTTTGCAAAATACGCATAAAGCTGTCCTAAAAGATGACTGCAAGAAATTAAAGAACAACTCTAGATTGAGACGTGAAAAGATCTTCACTTCCTTATAGATTATGAAAACACAAGTCTAGAATTAGTTCTCAGAACCTGAATCAATACAAACACAAACAATCATCAATCAATACAACAAGTAACAAATTAGCGTCACAAAGAGGCATAAACCCTAAACCCTGTGATGCTAGAGGTTACCGTTACTAGAAAGGAACTTGCTGGAGTTCCATGACGCTGCGGAGCGGAGAGGCGTAGAGAGAGTACACGACGGCCTGCCGTTTGACGACGGCGAGCTGAGACTTGCCGTGGGAATAGGCGGAGGAAATTGAAGATGGATCGGAGAGAGAGGCGTTTTGCCGAAACGCATCGATGGTGCGTCGTTTGGTGTATTCCCTGATGTTGTAATCGGGAAAGTCTCGTGCGACGCGTAGGAGGGAGCGGTAGAGAGAGAGGATTTGAGCGGGTGAAGGCGTAGAAGATGCACTCATGGCTGAGTTCAGATACAGAACACAGATTGAGAGGAATAGGAGAGAGAAAATTGAAGGCAATTTGAGTGACTATGGTTTTATACCTATTGGGCCCAAAAACCTTGGCCCAAATCAATTCCAACTAAAATCTACTCTATTTTCTCTGCCTCTTTCTTTTTTAATGTATTTACTTCTTCTTTTTTTCTATAATTGCACAGTTCATAATTTGATTCAATTTCTTTTTATTTTGATTTAATTGATTCTTATACCTAAAATATTTATCTAAGATGTTTTAAAAATTTAATGACTTAAAATATACAAAAAAAAATATTAAAATTAAGTCAAAAGTTATAACTTTTTACAATTTGTAAACAACAATTATTAAGAATATCAAAATTTCAAATAAAATATGTATATTCATTTTAAGAGCACAACAAAGAATAATGTTTTTTTTTTTTCAAAAAAGATACAAAATATCAGTAAAAGTTATTCGTTGGTTTATTTTAATTTAAATAAATGTTTAAAATAACTAGTTCTCTTATTTAACAAGAATATAGAATTCACGTTCTATAACGAGAAGATTAAAAAATATGTCATAAAACTTGTCTAGTATTTTTAAAAATAATTTATTCTAAAGACTAACAACAATACATTGTCCTTTTTTCTGAATCGAGATATTCAACGAAGAGTATTTAATTGTTTCTGTCAAATTGTCTAAGCAGTGAAACACTTGATCGCATTTAAAAATTTATAAGTTAATTATTCTCATTAAAAACAGGTTTCACAAAAATGAATTCCTAAACATTATTCCAAATGATTATATATAATTGTAAATAATTGCTAATTTACTGATTATCAATTTTGATATTTTTCATAATTTCAAACAATTTATTATATTGAAAGTTGGAATACAATTCCTAGCAAATTTTTTTATAATCAATTATAAAGAAAACAAAGGCTTGATGAGTATATACATGTTTTTCAATTTTATTACCTAATTTATTCCAAATAATTTATCACATTAAAAATCAGAACAATATTACAAGTGTAGGTCAAAAACACCCAATAAAATAGGGTAATTCCCTGTCCACGTGCCTTTGGCTACATTTTATTTTAATTTTTTTTCTTCTTGAAATATTTTAGACCCAATTTTTATTTTTAAAAGAAAAAAATTGTATTATTGAATTTAATAAAAGAATATGTTAATCCTTTAGCAATTTCCAAGTGTGGTGAAGGATAAGGGAGAATGAAGCAGCCTGCACATGAAAGCATGTTACTTCCATCGATTCCACACACTTCATTTTCTCAGATCTTGACACCTGTCATTGTTAATATAAATCGGTCTTGTGTTCTTTCATATCCTCCAAACTCCAACTCAGCATAAGATGCTGCTCTATACTTTGGATTTAAGTTAATTTAAAACTAAATATAATTACATTTTATATTTTAAAATTTTATTACTTAAATTCGTATAGGTTTATTTTTCATTTGCAATATTAAAACAAGTTTCTAATTTCCTATCTCATAATCTGAATTAGTACTCTTCCTACATCCGAAGCTCTTAATAACCCTAATTTTCCCTAATCACCTTCCCTAACACAACCTCACACAAACGCAAAATCAAGAAACTTAAACCAAAAGTAAGGAGTAATTTCCACATAATGGTATTCACATAATGGTTTGAACCTTGTCCATAAACATAGTAAACATCTAAATTTAGGTATTAAATCCCTAATCTCAAGGTCAAACACTCACCACATTTCTCTCTCTAATACAACACGCTTTTGAGATTTTGACTCATAATACAATTGAAATGTTTTTTATTTTTTTTTTCATAATTTTTTTGGGGGAAAACGAAATTTTAGATCGGACCAATGAGAAGGCTCCGCACAAAGTGAGAAAAAAAATGAAAATAAAAAAATAAAAAAAATAAAAAGAAAAGACCCAAAAATTTCTCTCTTCTCTTTCTCCATCTTTTCTCCCTCCCACACACTCTCTCTCATTGTTGATCGATCCATGGGAGAGGAACTGGAAGCTTAGCCCGAACGTGAGCCTCAACCTCGATCGATTATTTTTGACAATCTTGCGTGGGATTGAAAGGGTTGGATAGGGCGTGTGGTTTTGAGATCGGAATAATGGGAATGTGATGGTGTGGGCATGGGGGTTGTCGTTGTCGTTTTGGGGTTGTGGTGGTGGTGGTAGGGTTGTTGCGGCGGTGGGGCTGCGCGAACGACGATGCAGCTTCACTTCTCGCCGAGCATGAGAAGCATCACGATATCGAGCAGCAACAACAATGGGTTTATTGACTTGATGAAGATCAAGGTAGCAGCTCGCCACATTTCCTATCGAACCCTCTTCCACACCATCCTCATCCTCGCTTTCTTGTTGCCTTTTGTCTTCATTCTCACCGCTCTCGTCACCCTCGAAGGTGTCAACAAGTGCTCCTCCTTTGGTACTCTTTCCCACTCCCTTTCATCTTTTCCCCTTCCGATTTCATTCTTCATTTCTTTTATAAGCTAGATCACGATTTGGACATTGTGTTTGTTGTTTGTATACATGTGATGGGATTTCTAAGAAATGAAGATTTAGCGGTCGAATTGTTTTAGATTTACATAGCAATAATTGTGTATGACCGCCTGATCCGTGTGACCGACCTCACCTGGTGGGATGCTTTGTTTTTGCAGTTTTTTGTTGTTAGTGATCTGTGTTTGGTGTATAGGCGAATTGAGGGTGGCTTCTTATCCATGTAGTTGATTCTTAGTGAGATAGATAATAAAACTTTTGTTGAGGTAATGCAATTTCTGAAGTTGTTTTTCCTGTTTATAGTTTTGTAGCTGCTGGCTAGTGTTAATGTGTTATGCGTCCTTTTGTTTTAGGATCTAAATTTTGAAGTGTGACTGTGTTATTGAAGTGTTCTGTATGGGTGGTTCTTGATTTCATTTGAGCTTCAAAATTAGTGATGGGATGGAGATGCTTTTTGCGGCAAGTGTTTCCGAATTGTTTAGGCTGTTTGAGGAATGAAAATTTTCCTCTTGTTCTTGACTGGATAACTATTTGTGCTGCTGTGACATGTCAGGGAAAAACATTATGGGCGATGTTTGATTTTTTAAGTCCCTGCCTAAGCATGCTTGGTTCGGCTGTTTTCAGTATGTTGTTGATGATAGAAGTTTTGCTCTCTATCTGTTTCTGTCTTACCAAAACATCAGCTGTATGGCACTTTTCTTAAGATATCCGGAATAGGTTCTGGAAATTTATTATTTATTCTTTATCTCTCACCCTCACCTTGTGCTTGTTTTAGAACATTAATTGATTTCTTATTTTGTGCTCCAGATTGCTTAGGTAGGCGGTTGGGGCCAAGGCTTCTTGGTAGGGTTGACGATTCAGGGGTAAACAGTTTTTATTATCATATCCAATATAGTGTGGTTTAAGTTGCTTTCTGAACCTGAGTGGTTATAATGCTATCAATCATGTTGCAGAGACTAGTTAGAGATTTTTACAAGATCCTTAACGAAGTGAAGGCTGGGGAAATTCCACCTGATCTAAAGCTGCCAGATTCTTTTGATCAACTGGTTTCTGATATGAAGAACAATCAGTATGATGCAAAAACTTTTGCAATCATGCTAAGGGGAATGGTAAGTTGCTTGGATCGTTCAAGACGAACTGTTGTCTGTTTCTTGGTTAATTGATGTTGTGCAACGAATAGGTTGTCTCAAATTGAATTCTGTCAACATTTTGAAATGTCATGTGTTATGGCTTACTAGGAAGTTACATTTTTTTTTTATTATTTTGTTGTGTGTTTTGTCTACAGATATAATGATTCAGTTCATGACTTTCCTAGATTAATGTTTTGAATGTACGAGTCTTTCGCTTTGCTTTTGTGAATTGGATTGGATGGAAGTCTTGCTAGACCTGATTTGTATTGTTTGGCAGCATTGTACTGAGTACTGACTGTTTGTGATTTAGATTTTCCTCAATTTTTACAATTAGACTGCTTTTTTTGGTTCATCTTTATGTAATATTTACAAAAAAAGTAAAAGAAAAATCTAAACACGGTTTTGTTTTATCTGTGGAGAGATTTGACAAAACTTTTGAGTTGTGTAGATGCTATGCTTCGATGTTAATTTACTTTTTGACTGGGGGGAAAGGGTTATCTTGCTTTTGTTGATGTTGCTGCTAACTTGGTTGATTTGTTGTAAAGATGTTAGTCCAGAATACTTGACCAATATTATTTTATTGCTTTTACTATAGGTATACTGGCTTTTCATCTACCATGAATGCCATTTATCATTTTACTTGAATTTGGTATGATGCCACTATACCAAAAGATAGATAAAACCATGATTGTTCTTCCCTTCAGTTTTTCACCATGGGTTGTAAAGGAAACTGTAGAATGGAGACGTTTCTTAAATGTCTAGCATTAGTTAATCCTGCTGTCTATACTGGTACTGTGTCTTGCGTAGCTTATTGGAGACTTTTTGCAGGTGTTTTCCAAACAAATCATACTGCTATTAGATGGATAAAGTTCTCTGGTTGTTGCACTTTTCTTGTATATAGATAATAATAATAATATGTTGCACTTAGAAATACAATATTTTATCCTCAATCTGCTTATATTAATTTAAGTTATATCTGCGCTTTTGTGTATTTAATTTAACCTGTAACTGAAGCTGACGCTCTGTGTTTCATTTAAAAAGTAAATTAATTAAGATGTTTTGAAGAAATTACGATGAATTTGGTGGATTAGGAATTCTCCTTAACATAAGTGCAAAACACAAAACAACAAAGAGAAAAACTTTACATTAATGGAGCCAAGATGCCCAATCGCTCAACATATCTCATGGAAGAGTTCCATAAAAAAGGCTTTGTACTTCAGACTATACGGAAGCCAATTGTCTAATATTATCCCAAATCAGTTGCTGTGCAAAAAAACAAAAAAAACCTTAGGTACTATAGTTATGCTCCACCCGTATTCATTAAAATGTTGTGTATATTGCACATTATTACAATTTTAGCCTTGTTATTTCTTCCAAAACTGTTGAGCTTGACCGTAAATAATTGTTCCAAGGATATAGGCTAAAACTAGACTTGCAAAGAGAAATAGAAGTAGAACAAGCTACGTAAGAATAGCTGTGGAACTGATTCTGAGCAAGCCCTGAAATGACATTGACTTGGGGGAAAGAGTCTGATGTGTCCTTTGAACCTGCAACATTTTTATTATTAATATTCTAGTAAACATCGTAGTTCAAATGTAAATTAATCTGAAAATCTATGTATTTTCCTTAAATCTTTAACTAGTTTATTGTACTTTAAAGACTAATTAAATCCTTATATATAGTTTTAAAATTCTACAATTAAATACTCAAAATTGATGCTGTTGAAACACACATTAGATATTGCTATCATGATATTTTTTACATGAAAATCTCTCACCTATTTTCCTCCATTCCCATCCACCCTCCACACCCACCAATATGTGATTCAAGTGTCATGTTCATTCAAGTATTTTGTTGTCTTTGTTATATCAGGTAGAAAGGCACTTCCTCTTCATCTGTTATATATAACTAGTATTTCAAAAACAAATATTCATTAGTACTGTCATTATCATCTGCAACGTTAATTACTCAAACTATAACCATCGGTTAATGCATCCCCATCAAGACCCTGAGAAATTGTATGAGTAGAGGCAAGGTTGATGTGTGAAACTTTAGCAAAAGTATATCCATATTTTTAATTCATATTGCAATAGCTTAGTTTCACTTTTCAGACTATAGCATTACCGTTGTTGTATTGAAATTTGTGATAAATGGTGAGTTTTTATTGATCTTTGTTAAAATGCTGTGCTTCTTGAGCAGATGGAAAAACTTGAGAGAGAAATCAGAGAGTCTAAATTTGCAGAGCTGATGAATAAACATTTTGCTGCGAGTTCTATCCCTAAAGGGATTCATTGTCTGTCTTTGCGTCTGACTGATGAATATTCATCAAATGCCCATGCACGCAAACAATTGCCTCCTCCAGAGTTACTTCCTTTACTCTCCGACAACTCGCACCACCATTTTATTCTGTCAACTGATAACATCTTGGCTGCTTCAGTGGTTGTTACTTCAACTGTCCAATCATCTCTGAAACCTGAGAAAATAGTCTTCCATGTGATCACTGATAAAAAAACTTATGCGGGTATGCACTCATGGTTTGCACTGAATCCAGTCAACCCTGCTGTAATCGAAATCAAAGGAATTCACCAATTTGACTGGTTAACTAGAGAGAATGTCCCAGTACTTGAAGCTGTAGAAAATCAAAACGGGATCAGGAATTACTACCATGGGAATCATCTAGCAGGAGCCAATCTCAGTGATACTAGTCCACGTAAATTTGCATCTAAATTGCAGGCGAGAAGTCCAAAGTACATATCTTTACTCAACCACCTCCGCATATACTTACCAGAGGTAAATTGCATTGATTAGGATGCTCTTTCTGATTTCTTCCTTCATCTTTCTCGGACACTCACTATGTACTGTCGATACTTTTCAAGCCATAATTTACCCTGATGCAATTTATTGGCTTTTGTTATTATTTTTGTATCTTATATTATATGTGATTTTGTATGTTAAATCGAACGTAACATAATTAACTGATCACTGAAGCTGAACATTTTTGTGTAAATTACTGCGTTGTACTTTTATGAGTGCTTTTATAAACTGAATTTGTAATGGTAAAAGTTCCTATGGGCACTGAATGCCTCTGAACATTTTACAAACTACAGTGATTTAAGAGAACATTAAACCATGTTTTAAAACACAGGATATGTTGTGCAGACTTAATTCAAACCAAATATTTGCTATTTTGCCTAAGTTGCTTCTAGGAATTTATAGAACATGAACCATGAAGTATGATTGGAGATGAACAAAAAATAAACGAAAGCCAACTGAAGTGAGACAAAGCAATTATAAGGAATATGACAGTTAAAACTTTTAGGTGGTTAAATAGTTGAAAGGGGCAGTATCAAAGCCTTAGCTTCAATAGAGGGGAAAAGTGAGGAAAAGAGGGCAGTCTTAGTTGTTAGTATTGGAGATCTGAATATGGGATCAATTGTAAAAGGGAAACCCTTGGAAGTTGCGTTGTGTCCCTTTTTATTTAAGATTAAAGATATCCTTGCAAATTGTACAATTTCTCTATTTTTCAGTGCTATGAATAGAGTGACGAGCACATGGAGAACTCACCTCTAAAAGCTAATTGTTAAGGAGGAAAAACCAAGCTCTTAAGTACTCTGCTGAACATCCCATAGTAATTTATGTAAGACTTAGACACCCATAATACCCAAGTCCTTATCATAGCATAGTCTTTAAAAGTGGAAGTCTACAACAACACTTCATTCAACTTTTTCATGTCAAAAAACCTTCCATGCATCGAAAGCCTCTCCATGGGTAGCCTTTTTGAAGACATTGACAACAGAATCTGATACCTACTAATAAGCACCCAAACACGAAGAACTCACCTTTAAAAGCTAAATGTCAGCTGTGGAACGCCAAACACGTAAATATTTCAGCAAGCATCTCAATACTTTATGAGACTTAGGCATCTTATAATTCCCAAGTCCCTATCATAGAGGAATGTTCCCCTCTCTTCCCTTCAGTTGTTTGTTCAATTAGATAATTATTAACTTCAGTTGTTTTTGCGTTGTGTTGCTTTCATCAGTCTTTAATTTTTAATAATACTAATATTGACAATGGGTAAATATTCTTGTTATTGCAGTAATTCTCTGTTGACATAAATTGTATTCTGTTTGATATATTTGTGCTGATTGTGTTAGTCTTGTATGTCAAACAGCTTTTCCCAAACCTTGACAAGGTGGTGTTTTTGGATGATGATGTGGTAATTCAGCGTGACTTGTCTCCACTTTGGGAAATTGACCTGGAAGGAAAAGTTAATGGAGCTGTGGAAACTTGCAGAGGTGAGGACGACTGGGTCATGTCTAAGCATTTTAGGAATTACTTCAATTTTTCTCACCCCCTCATTGCAAGGAATTTGGACCCTGATGAGTGTGCATGGGCTTATGGAATGAATATTTTTGATCTTCGTGCATGGAGAAGAACTAGTATAAGAGAGACATATCATTCTTGGCTGAAAGAGGTAAAATTCCAAATGGATTCTGACTAATATAATTTTGGTTTTTCATAACATTAAATTATTCTTTGATTTTCTATAAGTTGAGGTTCATACAAAATCCACGCATTATTATAAATTAACCTTGTGTGGCAACTGATTGAATGGCTTAAATATCTGAATGGTCAATAAGGTGACCTTTTGTTTCCTTCTGTTTTTGTTCTTCTTATTGAACCACCCCTGTGAAGCTGAAAGAGGGGGGCTGGGGATTGGGAGTTTTTTGGGCATTTAGTTCTTGGGCATTTGGTTTTGCAATGTTCCTGTTACCCAAGAATATTTATTGACAACTTCACTATGGCAGAATCTGAAGTCAAACCTGACAATGTGGAAGCTAGGAACACTGCCTCCTGCTTTGATTGCATTTAAAGGTCTCGTTCACCCAATTGATCCCTCTTGGCACATGCTTGGATTGGGTTATCAGAACAATACCAATATTGAGAGTGTGAAAAAGGCTGCTGTTATTCACTACAATGGTCAATCAAAACCTTGGTTGCAAATTGGCTTTGAACATCTTCGTCCATTTTGGACCAAATATGTCAATTATTCTAATGATTTTTTGAGGAACTGTCATATCCTGGAATCATAGTCTGCCAGCAAGGAGCGCAATATTTTGTACAACAGTGAATATGAAAGGGACGAGTAATACAGGTTTCATCTAAATTTCTGCAGCTTGAAATTTTCTTCAAGATGAATTTGACAAGGCAAATATAAAATTGGTTGAGAGGGCCAATTGGAAAAAAACACTGGGTGGATTTGCTTCCATTCCCTACATTTTTACATACGACACCACCGTCACTGCACGGCCTTAAAGAATCATTTGGGTCCTTGAGTTTTGACATAGAAACACATCCTCTAATTTTGGTTTGTGAAAGGATATACTATTATTGGTCTTCTATGGGACAAATATAGCAAAGATTCCATAGTTGATTATTGGAGAATAAACTGGATGCTGGAGATAAAAAAAATCAGGCATGTTTCATCAATCTAGTTGGTGTTGAGAACACAAGTGCTAGCTAGGGCAGTTAATTTGCGAGGTTCCCCCTCTAGAGCAGCATTTTACCCTTCATTTTTTAGTTTCTTAATTTTTGTTAGTGCCAATTTTTACCTTCACCTGCTTTGATTTGATATCATGATGGTGAATTCTAGGAGTAGTTCATGAGATTGCTTCGTTACGGGTTCATTGAATTGGGGAACTGTTTGTAGGATATATAATATATATTGTTATTCGTTATGTACTATTACAAGACATTGCAAATGTGCAGAAAATTCATTTTTCTCTCTTCTCTATCCTTGCAATGCCGGGTCATAATTGTACTCAAATTTTGTGCCTCATGCTTTAACAACTTTAGTGCACAATGTTCCCCATTTCCCCGCCGGAGAGTAATGAGCAAAATTAAAATGGAAATATTTCGGAAGTCAAGTGCTTCTTACATGGTAACAAAAGCTTGTCTTTTTTGGTAAGAAATATTGAAGACGCTTCAATCACATTCGTTAAGAAAATTAATGAGAAAAAGACTTTGTACTACTCCTTTTAACTCTCAAATGGGGAGTTATTATGGTGAAGTGGTAGATCACTCCAAGTAGAGTTATTATGTGGGGTTAAAAGGCAGTAATGGTGAATTATTTGTCACATGCTGCGTGTTAATCTGTCAATTATTCATCAGTTTCCCTTTTACTCAGGATAGTAATTCATCTAGTTTATAAGCACATCCTTACTCTCTTCCCAACTATGTTCCTCCTTCTCCATGAAAGATTTCCCTTTCTTTTTCATACAACTTTCTTGCTTCTTCTGCCCTAATCTGCCAATATTTTACTTGTGATTTGAAGTCGCACAAGAAAGCTTTGTAGGTCGAAAATACAGCTCTGATCAGAATTACAAATAACAACTTTCTTCGCTTTTTGTTTCTCATACAGAGTACCCACCTAAATACAAACAGAACGGAAGTGAAAGAACCATCATATAAAAGGCTTATTATTATTTCTCCCCCTTTAATCTACCAAACCATCTGGTGTTTACTGTTTAGGACAATATTTAATCATAGTACTTTGTTGTTTTCAATACTGATCTGGAATTGAAATTAAAATTTTACTTTGAAAGTAGAAAATGAAAGAATATTTAAATTTTTTGTCTAAATGTTTTACTCTTATCTAATTATCACTTATTGTGTAGTTTTCTTTTTTAGGAAACACTTTACTTTTTATTTGCTGTAATCTCTTTTGTTTTTTAATTGACACTCGTACTAGCGTGTCAATTTATTTTTAACAATTGTAACAACAATGCATTGATAAATGATGACATTACTCACATGTAACAGATTTTGGAGACAGAGTTACTCCATTAATAAACTTTGCTATCATGAAAGTAATTGTGGTAAGAGAAATTTGTCAACCAGCTAAAGTATATTACACATCATTAAAATTATATATTTTTAGTCTTTGTTTGATTTAGAAAGTATTTTATTTTTATAAAAGATATGGATATTTAAAAAAAAAATCCTAAAGTAAAAGCAACTAATCTTAATTAGTATTTAAGAAAAAAGGAGAATGATGTTGGAGGAGTTTGATAAGTTGATGATGATGACATGATTTCCAATTAGAACTATTTTAACGTAAAGCCTTCTTCATCGCTCTCTCTACAAATTTTGGCATGCAAGATAGTATCTTTTACGAGTTTTCCAACAAAATAGTATGGACCCACAAATAGGCCTCTTTCTGCGTTTTCTTTATCTAAGCTTTGTCAAATAATCGACAATTTTTGTGTGAATGATTGAAATTTAAGAATTGTGTCTCTGTTTTTAACAAGTGTCAATTCACTCAAAATCTTACGTGAAACACTATGAAAGATTCTTTAGCCATGAAAGGGAAAAGAAATCACCATTATTATTACTATTACTGTATGTTACAACTTTATACCACAACTTTATCGATATCTACCATATTATTTAAACTCTTTTATCTATTTCTATACATAAAAAAAGTTAAATAAAAATAACTCATAAATTTATTATTTAAAGATTTTGAATTTAAGATAATGTCAATCTTTTTTATGTCTTATTTGATACCAAATATTTTTGATGATTTTTCTTTTAAAACAACAACACAAAGTAAATAAAATATAAAAAAATTAATACACTTTTATTATTATAAATTAAAATTCTAGCCAAAACTATTAATATTTAAAAGGTAAAATCATGAAACGAAAATAAAGATTTTTCATGACTTTCATTCAAACCCGATTCAATTGCTTAAAGATATAAACCACTTTTACGAATTTAAAGATTAACATTTATTTAGTTATAATAAAGTCCATAATAATATTTGTTTTATAGAAAATGAAAGACCATTTATTATGTTGCTTTTTTATTTTATTTTGTCTGACCCCGTAATCAAAGGATTTGCTGTTTAAACTATAAGAATAGGTTTGAAAATAGTAAGACCTTTACTGTGTATAGGGTTATATATATTTTGCCAATTCAATTTTTGTTTACCGCAGTCATAATTTTTCTGCGAATTATTTTATTTAATTACAATTTATAATATACGCACGTGACAATTTAAGTACTCATTATACAATGAGTAAAAATAGTATAAATTGTAATGTAAAAATATTTAAACTAAAATTTATATGTATACTAGTTTATGTTACTCTTAATCATTATTTTTGAAAATGTCTCTTAAAAGTACCTTGACTGTAATTTTTTTAATTAAAAAAAATTAACTAAACCTTACAAACAAATAGTACTTAATGAATGTTTGGATACAAACAACTTGCATGTGTGTATTATATATATATATATATAACAATTATATGATATGTTAATAATATTTTTATATGATATGTTAAATCATGACCATTTCTGCATTTCCATTTTCCACAATGAAGAGGGAAAAGCAAAGAAAGAAATGAGTGATTGACCAAACCAAAGATTTGCATGACTTTGAAATTTCCGAAGAAGCCTCCTTCCTTGTTACCTTGTTTTTTTTTTCTCTCTTTCACTATTTATTTATTTATTTATTAATTATTATTATTAATATTATTGTCCAAAACACTAACGAACCAAAATAAAATAAAGCATCCACTTTCCCTTTTTCTTGTTGTTGTTGTTCGTCTTCCGTTTGGGTTTTCCCAAAAGTGAAAAGGCAATTCACCCCTTAGATCAGTGACGCACATACCCATCTAAGAAACCCCACATCCACAAAAACTCAGGTTTTTCCATAATCTGTTCTATTTTTTTCTTCCTTTTTTCAATCCTTGCTTGTTTTGCAGGTGACCCAGTTGAAAATTCGAGATTTTTTTTTCTTGTTTGATGCGTACCCTTTCAAGATTGGATCTCTTTTTGATTTAGCTGTTTGAGATTCTCTCTCTCTCTCTCTCTCTCTCTCTCTCTCTCTCTGGGGCTGGCGACAGTGTGTTGAATTATGTTATGATGTTGGATTTCAACAATTTCATTACCCTTTTTTGTAATTTGTTTTTATTTTGTGAGAAGATGTATCCACCTCAGTTATTCACGATGTCTTCGTTCATATTCTTATTAAACGATTTTTTTTTTCATAAGAATTTTTCAGACCTCTCCAAACTTTTACTGATACAATAGATTCCCATGCCAGATTCTACATGTTTAGTGAGCATGGATGCGTGCATGAGAGGGCTCTAACTCAACGTTTTCTCTTGTGTTTGAACTTTGCAGAACTCACAAGATTGGCTTTGAATGAAATCCTGTTTTTCACTGATGAAACTTGGCTGAACGAATTGATTCAGTGGAAAACCTATTTTTCATAATATTTGACGTAGAACTGAAGCTGTAATATTTCTTTTAACTACACGAGTTCGTTGGATCTCTGAACATGGCTGGGAATCAAGATCAGTTTGAGATCAAGTTTCGGTTGACTGATGGCTCTGATATTGGCCCCAAAAGTTTTCCTGCAGCTACTAGTATTGCAACATTAAAGGAGAGTGTTCTTGCTCAGTGGCCAAAAGGTTACTCGTGTTACTGTTGTTTTTTTCTTTTTACTTCTCTTTTTGGTCTTCTGGTTTAATAGCTAAATTTCCATGTTAGAACTGAGAAGATGTAGTATTGTTCTGGTGCTGTGAGGAACTCTGTGGTATAAATTAAGAGACTTCTGGTTTGGGTGGTTTGGAAAACATGGTGATTGAGGGTGCAGGAATATTTATATTGTTTTTAGTATTTTGGTTATAGAAAAGTTCTAAGACTTGTTATGGGCAAGCATAGTGGGCTGGATAAGGTACAAAGTGACCTTAGAAAGATTGTTAACAGGATGAAGTAGTCCCTTAAGGAACCTGATGTCACATCAGTTGAGGCTCTTCGGCTGGACGAACTCTTATTTTAGAAGATTTACGCTGGGGATGAATAATTTATATACTCCTTTTAACATAACTATTACTTCTTGAGTGAGTGCAGAAGTGGTCCATTGCCAAAATGACGAAGAGCAATTGAAATAGTTCATTCTTTTGATGAGATAAGAAAATTAACTATATGAACAAAAATATTTTCCATTTAGTGTTATACAGTTACTTTTAATATTAGTCAAAGATATGCCGTCCAGCATATGAGCATACTTATGTTTAATGCGTCAATGTTGGTCAATTCCTTGAGAAGACTTTACTAACATTAACAGAACGGCATTTTTTTTTTCATATAAAGGCTCTTTTGGGAGTTTATAAATTGTGAAAGTATCTAAGGTGATAAGACCTGTATAACAGCCTTAAATTAAAAATGTGGGCAGTCTTGGCATAAGTCCCTTTTTTTTTTGTTCATCACCAAGGAGTATCAGCCATCAAACGCCCGAACTAGCTTCATTAGGGGGTTTGGTAGACTCTGAATAGGTGGAAATTCCCTCCCAGCTTGAGTATAGGTCCCTAGTTTAATTGTTTATTTCTTAAACCTCAATATCTTCTCCCATGTACCTGTTTGACTTGGTGAGGAGGGTTGATGCCTACCAATTGTTAGCAGTGTAGTTACAAGGAGATATTATGTGTCTTATGATTTTGCTATTTCTTTAAACTGAAACTTTCTAAATTTTGAGAGGATGTTTGTAGCTTAGAGTCCACACAATTGTTCATTGTTTATGGATAGATGTGTGTAAACATAGTATTTATGTCCTTATATTGAGAATCAAGGTACCATTTTCTATGGTACGCTACAACTTTCTGGCATATTATAAGATATAAACTAAAATGACATTTTCCAATAGTTGTATTTCACAAAGTTAGCAAGACTAAAACTGATTTCTTTAATTAGATTCTGTGGTGAATTCTGATGTTGGTCATATATTGTGAGCTTCTTCCTAAAATTTTGCCCTGTGTTTTGTGATATATGAGATTTCTTAGTTTGTGTTTTTGTTTTGAAGACAAGGAGAATGGACCAAGGACCATAAAAGATGTGAAGTTGATCAGCGCAGGAAAAATATTAGAGAACAACAGAACAGTTGGGGAATGCCAGAGCCCATTATGTGATACTCCTGATACAGTTACGACAATGCATGTGCTTGTCCAACATCCTGCTACAGAGAAAGGTCTTTTATTTTTTGTTTATTTGAGACATGACTAAAGCTAGTCTTAATAGCTTTGTATTTTTTATTTATTTATTTTATTTTTTTAAAAGTTTGGCTTGGATAAGGTTCAATTTCTTTTTGCTCATTTCAGCAAAAAATGCCTTCGTAATTACACTTTCTCAGTACAAGAAATAGTTAAATTCTTTTGTGTCATCTTTTTATTTGAGATTGTCGTTTAATCACTTAAGGGTCAAATATCACTTTCATTGTTGGCATAAATTTATTTTTTAAGAGTATTTGTAGAAATTATAGGTTTTAAGGTATAGAGGGAAGAATAAACGATCAAAGAAACTAAATTCATTAAAATATAGACCCTAAGCTTCTTTTAGAAAAGTGAATTTATGATATAAGTTATATATATATATATATATAGAAATAAATCTTTCTTGCTCGAGAAATCCACTGAGGTTCTTTTTGCCTAACAAAATGTTTTTCTTCGTGAGAGAGAAACAAACAAATGGGTCATTGATGTCTGTCAAATTACTATTTGTTCTAATCCATTTTTTAGACTTATATTGTGTCGGACAAAACAGTAACCATCTTTTTGAAAATTCAAATAAAAAGACAGTCTTTCCTCAAAATTATGGGAGAAATAGAAAACTGAAAGATAAACTTTGTAGTAGGTACTCAATAACTAGAAGAACTTCTTTGGGAACATTTTTTTTTAATTGTCAGTTACTAGCACTTCCAGAACTAAAATAACCACTCGCATCTAAATGAAAAAGTAGTGCTATTCTGTTTGACTGATTTTGTTTTCATTCAATTTTGGTGCCTTATCTGGTAGTTGCTGATAATTTAATATTTTTGCCTGATACAGAGAAGAAAGCTGCAAGCCAAGCAACACAGAA
The DNA here is from genome assembly GCF_000741045.1 of Vigna radiata var. radiata. Lineage (NCBI taxonomy): Eukaryota > Viridiplantae > Streptophyta > Magnoliopsida > Fabales > Fabaceae > Vigna > Vigna radiata. The sequence continues at coordinate 17,809,277 of NC_028354.1, read as the reverse complement.
CAAATGCATGTGTATTATCTTATAGCATCCAAATTGAATAGCAGATGTCATCTATCTTAGAAGGTTAGGGACACTTCATTTTTACGTAACCTGCGGCGTTGAAGATTTCAACATATACAGATTATTTGGTTGCATGTCTCATTCATACCACAGGCAAAGAGTACTGGACTGTTTACATAAAAAAAGCACTTTACTTGGTGAAGATAGTGAAACTAGTAGTTCCCTGATTCCTCTGCGGCTCTATATTTCTTGCACGATTTGATAGGAGATGTTCTTCTGCTGGTCTCAACATGTATTAGGTGTTGCCTCATCAGGCACTTGTTATATTGAAATGAACAATACTAGTTTGCCATCTTGCACCTCATATATACTTTACAATTCCTCTCTTGCATCTGTCTGATACAACATGCTTTCAGACATGTATGTGTTGAACATTTGAATGCGTTTTAATTTGCTTGTTATTTATTTGGTACCCTTGCCACTCTTGTATAGCAGTTTTTGGAATAGTGGTTTGCCCACACACCTCTTCCAAAATGGAGATTTGATGCTTGAATTAAACCTCCCTGGCCTTCATTTATTGTTTATATTTTAGAAAAAGAAAGTCTAATGTCTTACAATTCAAGTTTCATGCTAGAAGTCGCATACAGAATTGTTTAATCCTCTTACACCATTACTATTTTACCACAAGATATGCAGTATGTCTTGCCAAGATTATAGGCCTACAAAAAAAAAAAGATTCTTGTGAAATGCCCTATTTCTTGTCAGAAATATAATGAAATTACCTTTCCTATTATTTTCTCGTGTTCAACTATTGGGAGAGGTGTTCATTTCTTATAACATTCTAATTTCTTACTGCTTGAGGTTGTTATTATAACCCTATGCTGATTTTTTGGAGTAATATCTCATGCACTCTAAACAACAGCAGCAGATCCAGTCGCAAACATGGTTCTACACTAATTACATCCTTGTTTTTTCAAAGTAGGGATACATTAGGGGCAAAAGACCTCAGGTTCCAACATGTTGGTTACCTTTTTCTAAATAGTTTCTGAATTATTCTAGCCATACTTTTTGCAGTCTTCATATATACGAAAAACACAGAAGAATAAAATAAAAATGAGTTCATTTTACCAACATATTATTTCTTACAGTTTTTCCTTTAATACCATTGTTTATATTTGTGTTCATTTAGTTTTTGATCCTCAGTATTTAAATCAAGCGAAATTATAAGTACTTATTGCAATGGACAAATAATTATCCGTTATTCCCTACAACACTTTCTATTAGCTGGAGTGAGGGTCTGGAAGAAAGACATCTAAGAAAAGGAAGGAAAAGAAAAAAGAAAGACCATAAATTAGAAAGAGAAATGATTCTTCTATTATTTTGTCATAAAAAAAAAAATGAAAGGGAAAGAGATTATACACTAATTATTATGATACTTTTATTAATACTATTGTAACCACGATTAATTTTCACTTGACAGCAATTATCTTTACTTCTCAATTTTCAACTTTCAAAATTTAAATAAGAAATATGCAACAGAGAAGGCAAAATTGAATGATGTCGACAACAGAATTTCCTGTCTAAAGGATCTTATAGACCAACCATTTTACAGGTTTTCATTCAGTTGTAGGAAGATAATAATTTTTGTATAGGAATATAATAAATTATATATTAAGGAATCATTCTTTGCTAATTATAATTTAATTTCAAATTTCAATAATTTTATATAATCCATTAAAACGATATAGTTACTATTATGACAGTAGTTTGTTAACAAAATTCATGAAACTTTGAATTAAATGGTACAATTATGGCAAAATACACTGAAATATTACCAGTAATAAAGTTTTAGTGGATAAATTTCACGTGATGAAGGTTTTTGACAGCAACTGCATGGCTCCAAAAGGAAGATGAACACGTGTTGAGTGGCTGCATATCGATACAAATAACCATTTCAAGAACCTCCCAGAAAGCTCCACTCTCAGTCTTTCATTCCAAGTTCTGTTTCAATTCAGTAACACGCTTTCCCCTTTCTCTCTGTTTCTCTTTTTCTTTTCTCAATACCCAAGCAACACAAAGTTCCTTCTTCCTTCTTCCCTTCTTTAATTTTCCACTCTCATTCTTTCTTTCCACACTCCCTCTTTCCTCAAGTCTCTCTTCCTCCTCGGCAATGGCCTCTACGACGTCGTTTTCTCTCTCCCACGTCGCTGCCCCCTTCTCTTGCAACACTAACCGTGCTCGCTTTTCTCACCGCCGTTGTCCCTCCTTCTCAATACACATTTCCCTTAAGCCACTCCAATCGCTCCCCGTCAACAAAAGACACCCTTTTGCAAATGGGTTTTTGACAATTCGAAGAAATTCCTCACCTTTCACCGTTCGCTGTGAAGCTTCAAGTGGAAGGGTAAACTTCCTAGATAATGAATAGCGCATGTGCTTCTACTTTATTCTTTTTCCTTTCTTTCGAAACATGCAATCACCATGTTTGAGTTAAGTTCAGAATCGTTTTACTAGGTCCAGTTGGATGAATTGCTATACAAGAACTCTTAGAAAAATGAAACAAGAAAGTAATTGAACTAAGCTAAGTTAAAATTCATTGATTAAAGTTTAGGTAATTCAGAGAACTGCTGTTTTTAAATTATGAGATATTTTAATTGATTTCATCTTCTTATTCCTTCATCTAAAAGTGTTTATAGAAAAATTTATCCCGATCTGAACAACTGGTTTAAGTTTTCTCTATTTTTAAATTGTCTTCATTGGAAAACATGGTGGAGAGGAGAGACAGTTGAGAGATAAGAAGATAGGTTGAACGGAGAAAAGTGGTTCAAATTGAACTTCTATTTAGTAGCAGAGAAGCACGCAGTTATCAACTAACTAACCAAACTCAACCAATTTAACTATGTTTGTTAATTTTGTCACCCTATTTAGAATTTTGAATGTTTGTGAATTTGGGTTGTATGATGGCCTTAGAGCTTGTTAAGTAGGGTGAAGTGGTTGATACTGAGGTTTTGATGCTATGGCAGATTACGCAGCAAGAGTTCACAGAGATGGCGTGGCAGGCGATAGTTTCGTCGCCGGAGGTGGCCAAAGAGAACAAACATCAGATTGTGGAGACAGAGCACTTGATGAAGGCTTTATTAGAGCAGAAGAATGGGCTTGCTCGTAGGATCTTTTCCAAGGTTGGGGTGGATAACACTCGTCTTCTAGAAGCTACTGAAAAGTACATTCAGCGGCAACCCAAGGTTGAATTACATATTCAATTAAGATTGAAATTATTTTTGTTGTCTGGTTGAGTTTAACTGCTAGTTATTCCTCCCGAGAATCCCAGACGTTTAACGCATGTTCAATTATGTTAGGTTCTAGGGGAATCGTCTGGTTCAATGTTGGGACGTGATTTGGAGGCATTGATTCAGAGAGCTAGGGACCACAAGAAAAAGTTCGGGGATTCATTTGTTTCAGTTGAGCACTTGGTTCTTGCTTTTACCCAAGATCAGCGATTTGGGAAGCAATTATTTAGAGATTTTCAAATATCTGAGCCCGCTTTAAAATCTGCAATAGAGTCCATTAGGGGACCTCAGTCAGTTATTGATCAAGGTAGTTATATTTTTCCATTTGTCTTCTTTTTATAACTTTTAGTATGTGATATGTAACGAGGTGTTGTCTTCTTTTTATCTTCTTACCTCTTTTCTTTTGGAGGAAGGTTAGTTAGAGATTTTCGATATATACATTGTTGTTGTCCTTCATTTTTTTTTCCTTGAGTTTGAACTGTCTGCTTAAATGATTGACAACTTTGCATTGCTTAAGCCTCACTTTATGTTTCTATACAGATCCTGAAGGGAAGTATGAAGCCTTGGAAAAATATGGAAAAGATTTAACTGCAATGGCAAAAGCTGGAAAACTTGATCCAGTCATAGGAAGAGATGATGAAATACGTAGATGCATCCAAATTCTCTCCAGGAGGACAAAGAACAATCCTGTGCTGATTGGTGAGCCTGGTGTTGGAAAGACAGCCATTTCTGAAGGGTGAGTGCGCAGACGTTTATTCTCCATTGCCTATGATTGATTTCATTACCAGTTGTTTAACATTATTGCTGTTAAGATCTTTTTGAATGGAATGGAGAATTAAGCTTAACTAGTTTATAGCAATATTCACTAGCCTTAATTTCAATGTCTAACCTGCTTCATAAATACCAGCAATGCCATCTGTTAAACAGGTTAAAGAGTAATCAAATTTTGTCTGAACATTAAGTGTTATATTATGAAAAAAGGTAAATGAAATTTTAATGAAAATATGTGATATTGTAAAATTACATTTTAAAGGTAAGTTTTTGAATGGTCTTTTAGAGGTTGCCCAAGAGATAGTTTAGATAAAGATTTTTTCCGCCTACTTGTATAAATTAGAATGGAAAAATAAATTTGTTACATTTTTATACTCATTACTCAATGCGTAGTGTGAACATAATCACCTTTGGAGCACACATTTAGCAAAATTTAGCACAGGTTTTTCTTAACCTTAGTGGAAAACAATCAGGTTAACTAGTTTTTTCTTGCTTGTATCTTATTTGATACTTTTCTTAATGTTCCTTTCTTTGTTCTGTTTATTGATCTAATTCGTCCTTTGAAACAGACTAGCTCAGAGAATAGTGCAAGGTGATGTTCCTCAAGCTTTGATGAACCGTAGGGTATGTGCTTAATCCAAATGAATTGGCTATTCCTGATAGAGCTGTAAATCAATGGAACTTAATTTCAAGTGTCTATTCCCATTTTCAATTTCATATAATATTCTCTTTGACTTTATTCTATCCTCTGCCACCCTAGTTTTACTGTCATTTCTAAAGTAAAACGCCATATTTCCCTTTTCGGAAGTTTGTAGATTGTCTAGTAATTGTAAACTTGGTCTTTTTGCACTGGTTTCTCTTCAGCTTATATCGCTTGATATGGGTGCACTGATTGCTGGTGCAAAGTACCGTGGAGAATTTGAAGATAGGCTGAAAGCTGTGCTTAAAGAAGTAACAGAATCTGATGGTCAGACTATCCTTTTCATTGATGAGATTCATACTGTTGTTGGGGCAGGTAAGAAGCTTGAAACTCAACCATTTTGAACAGCTTATTTTGGGTATTGTTAAAGATGCTCAAATGGTCAGACTACTACTTGATGCAAAGTTTTAAATATCAAGACCCTTGGGATCAGTTGGGATTCTTATCATGGATGATGCATTTTAATTCACATCATTTTCCTGGGATATGTTTTTTTGGGTATCTGATGCCATATAGAGATTTGAAATTAACATGTTTGGTGCTGAATTTGATTGCAATTATTATCTATTCCTGTTAGGAGCTACAAATGGTGCTATGGATGCTGGTAATCTCTTAAAGCCTATGCTTGGTCGAGGTGAGCTTCGATGTATTGGTGCAACAACATTGGACGAGTATAGGAAGTATATTGAGAAAGACCCAGCACTAGAGAGACGTTTCCAGCAAGTTTATGTTGACCAACCTACGGTTGAAGACACAATTTCAATATTAAGGGGACTGCGGGAAAGGTATGAGCTACATCATGGAGTTCGAATTTCTGACAGTGCACTTGTGGAAGCTGCAATTCTTTCAGATCGATATATCAGTGGGAGATTTTTGCCGGACAAAGGTAATGATACTTATTTTAAACTCTAAATATTTTGCGTGAGGATTGAGAGGTTTCTGGAGCATTGACATTCATGCTACTAATTAGTACTATAATGACACAAGTTTTACTTGAAAGAGATTTGGATTCCAAATTAGAACATTTTCTAAGTGATGAAAACGTGCTTTTGAGAATTTATTAATTCAGTTGAGTTTGATGGAAAACAGTTAATTTACAGATGATTGATAGATTATATACCCTTGGAATGACAATGCTTAGAGAATATATTGCTGCTACAAAGGGATTGAAAATATTAAAGTTTAAAATCATTTGTAAAACCCTCAAATCTTTAGCACTTGGCTGCTGTTAGTAACATACATAGACCACAGTAGTGGTTTCTGAAGGGTTTGGCCTTGAATGATCCTAATATAGTGCTGACCTGTGAGTGATTCATCTCTTTTGTTACACATCTAAGTTAAACTTTCTTCTGGAATGGCATCAGCATCAACAATACCCGTGAAGCACTAATTGCTAGCTTCATCTAAATTGCAGCTATTGATCTGGTTGATGAGGCAGCTGCCAAACTGAAAATGGAAATCACTTCTAAACCAACTGCACTTGACGAGATCAACCGGTCAGTCCTAAAACTGGAGATGGAAAGACTCTCTCTCATGAATGATACAGATAAGGCTACTAAAGATAGGCTGAATCGTCTTGAGACCGAGCTCTCTCTCTTAAAAGAAAAACAGGCTGAACTGACTGAACAGTGGGAGCATGAAAAGTCTGTAATGACTCGTATTCAATCAATCAAAGAAGAGGTGTGTTGTTTATGTCTTTCCTGTTGGAGCTTTTTTTTTTTTTTTTTTCATTTTGAATTAAGCAGTGGTTCAGAAGAGGGGTAGGATTAATTTTGCATTCTGAAGTATTTTCTGTACATATAACTGGTGCAACTATTTGGGTTGATTTGACAATTATAATCTAAGAAAGCAATTCAATCAAATAAAAGATCGCTGTATTTTTAATATATGGTTTACAGCTGATAGTCATGATTTCTGAATTTATGCAACAGATAGACAGGGTGAATCTTGAGATCCAACAGGCTGAGCGGGAGTATGATCTTAATAGGGCTGCTGAATTAAAGTATGGCAGTCTAAACTCCTTGCAAAGACAGCTTGAAAGTGCAGAGAAGGAACTAGATGAGTATATGAATTCAGGGAAGTCTATGCTTAGAGAGGAAGTTTCAGGAAATGATATTGCTGAAATTGTAAGCAAGTGGACTGGGATCCCTGTTGCAAAGCTTCAACAATCAGAGAGGGAGAAGTTATTGTATTTGGAGGAAGTACTTCATAAGCGTGTTGTAGGTCAAGACCCTGCTGTTAAAGCAGTTGCTGAGGCTATCCAACGCTCAAGAGCAGGTCTTTCAGATCCCCATCGGCCAATTGCCAGCTTTATGTTTATGGGACCGACTGGTGTAGGGAAGACAGAGCTTGCTAAGGCACTTGCAGCCTACTTGTTCAACACCGAAGAAGCTCTTGTACGAATTGATATGAGTGAGTACATGGAAAAACATGCTGTTTCAAGATTGATTGGGGCTCCACCTGGATATGTTGGGTACGAAGAAGGAGGGCAACTTACTGAGCTAGTTCGCCGCAGACCATATGCCGTCATTTTGTTTGATGAGATCGAGAAGGCACACTCGGATGTCTTCAATGTATTCCTTCAAATTTTGGATGATGGAAGAGTAACCGACTCACAAGGTCGTACCGTGAGTTTTACCAACACTGTTATCATTATGACCTCTAATGTTGGATCTCAGTATATTCTAAACACAGATGATGACACCGTGCCAAAAGAGTTGGCTTATGAAACCATAAAACAGCGAGTAATGGATGCTGCAAGATCCATCTTCCGCCCCGAGTTTATGAATAGAGTTGATGAATATATCGTTTTCCAGCCTCTAGACCGTGAACAAATAAGTAGCATTGTCAGGTTACAGGTAATATATTCTTGTTACCACATTCTCAATGAGTTCAAGCCTCCCCATTTCCGAAAATTGCTTGATTCATATGTTCATATTGATTGTCCATACTTCTAAGGATGACAGTGGTTATGAATTTAGTGAAATTGACACTTTTTATTTGATTTCTCTTATCTCAACATCCGAAGTTACAACAAGTTTCAACTTCATTAAACCATGTTGAATTATTTTCATGGTGCTGTCAACATCCCTAATAACAAGTTTCCTTTTGTGGTGTATTGCAGTTGGAGCGTGTGCAGAAGAGAATTGCTGACCGCAAGATGAAAATCCAAGTGACAGATGCTGCTGTCCAACTTCTTGGAAGCTTGGGGTATGACCCTAATTATGGTGCTAGGCCAGTGAAGCGAGTGATTCAGCAGAATGTGGAGAATGAACTTGCCAAGGGTATTCTCAGAGGAGAATTTAAGGAAGAGGACTCAATTTTGATAGACACAGAACTCACTGCATTTACCAACGGCCAACTTCCCCAGCAAAAGCTTGTTTTTAAGAAGCTTGCAGCTGAATCAGAGTCTACCACTCAAGAAGACTCTTCCTTGGAACCCTTTCCACAGGCTCCATGAACTCTTACTACTCTTCCTTATTTTTTCCTTCACACAAATTTCAGTATACAGTTTCCTTATACTATTGAACAATGATCCTTCTGCACTTTGCATCTGATGTATATTTTCTATTAACAATACGAATAACATTTGTCACTCGATAGCAGTGTAATTGCCAGGTCACCCCATCATATAATGATATAATAATTGTGATAATGTACATGAGCTAGGCTGAGTTTTATTAAAGAATTAGTTTGAGAAGCATCAAACTGTTCCTGATATAGGCTATAAGACTGGATTTAATTCAATTATTTAATAAAGTACTTCTTTAAATAAATTTATATTTAAATTCTTATGTAAATTGAAAAGTTCATTTACAAGTTTGTTCTTTACGAGTATTTAATATTTGATAAACAACTACTTTGTATATAACAATGATTTTATAAATAATTTAAAAAAAAAAAAAATCTATTTCCATATAAACTTTAGTTAGAAACTTATATCCTTCCAGGACCCATTTGAGTATTTATTTAATTACTGAGAAAATAAAACAAAAATAGTATACGTATCCTAAACTTCATGAATTTATGGAATAATTAGAGTCATCCTTCTATAAATTGATACAAGTTCTACAGGAGTTCTAGTTATATCTCAAATACATTTATATCCCTAATCTCACCCATTCTTATTCAGACCTATGAAGACCGAGAGAACATTATTTTTCATTTAAATCCAATTTATTTTGTATTGTTCAGCTGGAGAGAGGGTTGAATAGAGGATTCATTACATTGAACTAGTGCGAAGTATTGCAGAGACATCTGTATCAATCAATATATTTGGGATATCACATATTTCACACTAACAACCTTGTCTATTAATCATTCCAAGAAATGCTTAATATCTCTGTATCGTTGGAAATGTTGGCTTGGAGAGACTGAAGCAACAAGATCGATGTAACAACCAGGACTTTACCAGCTCCGATTGGCTGAATTGACCCAAGAATTTACCACCAAAGTTTTCAACCAATTTGTGAAGATTTTCTGCCAACCTGTCCAAGGATAATAAGATGTGTCATAATGCCAGTTCTTCAGAATAATTCTTTACTCTTGTTGTCGTAAGTAGAAGGGAAGAATTTCAAGAACGACAGCAAATAATACATCTTTAGAAGAAACAGATTATCATTATTAAAAGAATTATGTACCACACAATAATTATTTGGTTTTGGCTGTTCGTACCACTGGCCCCACCACCTCCCATCCAGGGGTCAATAAACTTTCTACAAATATCCCTAGCATCAAATATACCTGGAGGAACCCTACACCAATTTGATACTTTGAAAGCGATTTAACTTGAAAACATTCAAACTACTGCCGATGATGAAATACAATTTTTATTTTCAATGTTCAATTTTACATATAATGTAAAGTTTCTTATTTATAATCTTTTGAATATTAACATAATCAAATTATATACTTTATAATCCATTTTAGGAAATATTATTTCATTTTTAAAAGAAAATAATAAATATTAACTACAAGTAAAACATTCAATAAAATTCCACCTAATGGCATTCTAAGTGGGTTCAGTTCTCAATGAAAACCAATTGTTACAATTACTAATACACATTTCAAACCCTATTTCCTTTTCATATTGAAATGTGAACAGATAACATAAACATCAGAGTAAAATAAGTGGTGATTTTACAGATAAACAAAAATACCTGAGAATTATTTAGATGTTATCTCAATTCAGATGCTTCTTCTGAATCTGACAGTGGTAACAGAGTACATATCCCAAGCATATGGCCGTTGAGGCACACATAATACTCAATACAGTCATCATAAGAACCCAATCTGAGACTAGCACTTTGAGGTATCATTTCGGCTTGCAGCATGCTCCACAACTTTGCCTTACAATAAGGGCAGACTTCAGTTGGATGGAGTTTGGCACCTTTATTAATAAGCATCTTTCTGACCTTTGAGGTAGCAAACGACTTAAAAATTCCACGGAAGAATCCTACATCTCCTTCTTCACCTTGGTCAAGATGCTCACAGGGATCAGACACATACAAAACATCAGTTCTGCATTGAGGCAAAAGAAAGCTTTTCCCTGATGTTCTAGAAAATCGTGTTTGATAAACAAAGTGACCGGGGATCTGAATGCTATTGAACAAGCCACCTTTTGTGCATCCTGAACAGTATATCAGCAGCTTCCCTAAGGCTCTCCAGTTTCCATCAACGATGTGGCTCCCATTAGATTGCAGATCCTGCAGCATCTTTGGAGCTCTCGTTCGACAAAACTCTTTCCATAGAACTCGCTTGGCAAGATCGTCAAACCATTTGCACACACAGGATAGAGTAGCAACCAGCCTGGGATTCCAGTTCAAATTATGAAATACTAAGAATATCACATCTTCACTTAAATGTCCTTTGGTACATTGACAGCTAGCTGAGTGTATGCATCGGTACTGCTTTGTGAGAATCATTTTCTTCACCTAGAAAGACTAAAAAACTATCAGTTCATGACAACCCTTTATTGGAAAATACAAGGGTATTCACATAAAGTTGACAAATTCATTAATTGAATACTTCTTAGTGATGAGGAGAAATCAAACCAACAGATGAAGCCAATATTGAACAATTCAAACAACAAATTAATGATTATACATTTAAAGCAAATAACTTACAATAAAGAAATAACCTAAGCAAGTTCCTTTCTATGTTACGCCAAAGTTAGCTCAAGAAAAGAATACAAGAAATTCTCTTCTCCTTCCAATGCTTTGGTATGGAGTGGATTTCCAGTGAACAGTAACTTCGATTACTTCTAGTCATGCAATCCATAAAACACCTTCTCTGTCACCAAACTGAAAATGAAGACTGCACATTAGAGTGTTTATTTTGGCCATTCTCGGTTTATATGTTTTTATCATAAATACAAAATAACGTGTTTTTATTTTTCTCACTACATGCGGAACAAGATGACTGTAAGGGATTGGCCAGGTATCAAAAGAGACACTCGATCAATCATGAGGCTTTGGACCAAGGGCTAAAAATATTTGGTAGTGTGGTGAGTCAAAGCACGAAACATAAGGTTAAGGTTAAAAGGGAGAGATATAAATCACAGTCCTTGTGTAAAAACCTGAAAATTGAATGCACACATAAATAGAAACGAAATGTAGGTAACAGCACTTGACAGATTATACCAAATCCTAATGCCTCAAGAAAAAAAGTATATACTTGTTATAGGTATAACAAAGAAAGACGAGACACGGACCAAGTGAAATGCATTATGAACAAAGAAGGTAAACTTGTACCATTATAGTCATAGAACAAGATACAAGGAAAAGTGGAAGCGTTACTCTGACAAGCCACTTAAAGAATGACAGAATTTTATTTCATCATGATAGGCTAAACCAAACAGACACGAAGCATAACCAAAATTGTACTTCTTTTAGTAGAATATAGAAATCTGGGGTGAAAAAAGCAAAGATGAGAATGAATAATGACAAAATAAAATAGTTAGATATCGTAATAACTATAACTATTGAGATACAAATGGGTTAAGGAGACAGACATAAAATTTACCATAAATATTTAACAAGATTGTAACTCTAAGATAACATCAGACAAGTTCGAGAGTAGTTATACCCCTATCTAAGAATAAGAGTGACTTGCAAAAAATTGTACAAATAATAGAAAGATTAAGCTTATAGTCATATTAAGAAGTTATAGGAAAGGGTAATAGAGCAAAGACTCAGATGATATTGACAGTATAGAAGATTAATTAGATTTTGTTATGGCGAGCTGATCAAGTATGAAATCAATACACTTTCTATGAATGTTGAAGAGTGGTAACAATGATTGATCGAAAGATATTATAGGAATAAAACTATAAAAGGACAAACATGGTTTCCACATTGATATGAAAAGTGTATAATAGGGTGCACAGGGAATTACCGTGGAATACGGGAAAAGAAAAAAGTTTATATTGTATATATTCAAGCAATCAAATATGCAAGGAGTTTGTGAGAACACAAGACCAAGTAATATATAATCGCAGAACTGAATCAAGGGCAACTGCAAGCCCTGTCTTTTTAACCAGGTTTTGATGAGTTTACTAAATGTATCCAAGTGCCAGGGCAATGATGCAAACTTTTTGCAGATACTATGGTCCTAATAGGGAGGTCCAGGAAAGAAATAAATTAGAGGTCATAGCTGTGAAGAAAAGCTATGGAAAGACAGATTTTGTAGAACTAGAACAGAAAATATTAAATAAGTTTATCAGAAGGCATAATAGTTCTAGCATAGATGTTATACCATACTATAAGTCACATGGTATAAGTATCTTGTGTGAACCATATGACATTGACAGGATTGTAGAAGGAATTATAAATCAAAAGATTCAAGTGGTTCGATGAAGGTGAGGAGGACTTCAAGTGTTATTTGTTGTATAAGTAAAAAACATCACTCAAGCATAAAAGGAACATTTTATATGTAACTATGCAGCCTACAATGTCATGTAGAGCTAAATATTAATTTGTAAAAGGGCAACAAAAAAGGAAGCTCGGCGTTGCATAGATGAGAATGCAACGATGGATAAGGGGACACAGGCTGAAATAGGATTTGAAATGAATGGATTATAAAGAAGACTTAATTTAGCTACTTGTCCATTGTGATTTGGGTATGTTTGAAGAGTTAGAGAAGATCCAGTAAGAAAAGTAGATCAAATGGAGGGTAGTCCAATGGTTAAGAGGTGAGAAATCAAGAAAAACAGCAAGTCAAACCGATAAGAAGTCTTAATTTAGCTCGCTAAAATAGTTATCTGTTTATAGACATAACGTACACTAAAACGTAATGATATCGTCTAACCCACGTAGTTAGTGGGGAAAAGGCATTTGGACATAATCGTTATCTCAAAATTTAGTTTCAAACTTTCTCTTACATCTAAGCTCCAAACCTAACAACGAAAACACCATGTCAATGGACATAAAATGGTGTTCAGTTGTTCAGTTCTCGCAGTGATGTACAATCTTACACCAAACGTTCAACATACTCATATTTCATACACCTACGAGTTCAAACTGGCCCAAATGCCTTGTGTAACACCAATATTTCATCCACGACATATAATATATCCAAACACCATAGGGGAAAGGCTAATCAGAGCTTCGGGCAACAGAGAAACACATTTTCAAATCTCCCAGAGTACCAGCCCCAAAATCTCAAATTCCAGACACGCGTTAATAAAATGCTCCCTAAATCAATCACAACCCCTCGCAGACACAAATTCAAATACAACCCCAAAGCAGAAATTCGTCACAAACCAGAAACTTCAAAAAGAAAAGAAAAACATACAAATAAAAAAAAAATAATAAAACCCGAATTTGAGAATTACACGGTTGCTTACGAATTAAAAGACTAAAAATATATAAAGAAGGAGACATATTTTCCTTACCAAAGCTTATTTAATCCGCTCTCGGCATATCCTCCAAACCCTAGAAAACCCCACTTCTGTATGCAAATTCCAAAACCCAGATAAGAAAAAAAAATGTTAGAAAAAATGGTGAAGTAATTTCACCTCTGAGCAGGGGCAATTTGGTAAAGAGATGCATAGAATAGAACACAGTGAAAGTTGCAACAGTGGCAACAACAAGAGAGGAAGTTGCAAGTGTACAATTGCAAGGATTGAATTGATAGATATGTAATGATTTATGGCAGTGTTTCTTATACATTTCAGGATAATCATTGATTCACAATATTGGTGCAATCCAAAATGAAGGTCCAATTATGTGATGAAACGTGTCATGTGACGTCATAACCACTTAGTTGTCAACAGATAGAGTGGGAGGTGGGTCCACATGTAGTGAGATGCCACGGAGACAATGGAGGGTCATTTTCGTAAAATGAGGTGTGCGAGAAGCACTCCACACACAACCTTGTTTTCAACAATAAAAATAAACAGATAGATTTCTTTGTCGGAAGAGCACTCAGAACTTTTTTATGGACCCTTATGCCACGTGTTTGGTCAATGATTTTCTCTCGTTTTCTGGTCAAACTCAGCATTTTTAGTCAGAAGTTCTGTTATACGTGGCTGAATCAACAAGGAGATGCATAATTACAATTATTTTCTAGCCCTTTTGATTGAAACTCCTAATTCAATTTCTAATGTAACATGTGTATGTTTTTCATAAATGAAAAAATGTACTTGAAAATAAATGATTTTTTAGTGGTGTGATGTTTTGATAGAAATTAATTATTAATAAATTTGGAGAATAATTTACATCTATAAAATACTAGAAAAAACACACGTGTATTTTTTATATGATGGTAAAAAAAGTTATAATTTTGTTCCAAATATAGATATTTTTTAAAACTTTTATTGTAAATAGATTATTTAATTTTTAGATAATTTTATAATTAGAAAATGGTTTCTGTGTGACTTGTAGCTATCACATTCACAATATCTAACTTTGCATCACTCTATCCTGATCAATCCAAATTCCAGAAATGCTGGAAGCAATTGTCCTCCTTTGGTATAGCAAGAAAACAGCCACTTTGATTTGGCAAGATACACAATGTTTTTCCTAAACATATGCACAGTGCCAACAACTATTACTACACAGAATTGAAATTTTCACAAGTTCAGAGACTTTTCATTTGCTGGCTAAATGAATTCCTAATCCATTGTATATTTTTTAAGTCAGATAAAATCAATAACAACAACAGATAAAGGGTGAACATAGTATTTTTGAGCAATTTAATGAGTGGTGGTGAACAGAGATTCCTCTTTCAACTCTACACACCCAGGTCTTCTACAGGCAAGGCTGATATATCTATACTTCAGCTGAACCAACAGCCTGTTGGCTAAAATTTATTGCAACAAGCTTGGATTTATTTTCCTATCATCTCTTTATAGGGTAAGAGAAATCTGGAAAATGTCTACCCAGATCAGTTGAAAATGTTTGCCAAAGTCCTTTTCTCTTCAAGAGATATTATATTTTCAAAGGCATGAATCAATGCTTTAACCTTGCCCTCTTCAACAAGCTTACTTGCTGCTGCTTCAATCACATTATCATACAATCCTTCTCCATCTCTCTTGTCCTTCACATCTTCAGGTCTCAAAACAATCTTCTCTGGACCAGTTCTAGCAGCAGACTTGGCATCAGTGCCGTTGTCCCTTGACACTTTTTCTCCCTCCATTTGAAGGCTTTTCAGATTATCTTCGTCAATTTGAGTTTCAGCCAATTCTCCACTCAACTTTGGGCCGTCCTTGTCTTCAGAAAAAGCAACCTCAACATCTTTTTGAGGCCTTCCATTCTCCTCAGTTTCCAGTGTATCCACATTAGCCTGGTATTCAAATTCATGGTTTTGGGGAAGAACATCCTCCTCAGATTCAGTATTTGCATATTCAGATTCCTCTTGGTGTTCTTGGGGTGAGGTTTGAGAAATTGAGGAGGGAGATAAGGAATTAGAACGGGGGAATTCAATTTCCTGGCTTTCGTTTTGATCAGATTGTGGACTTTGGTTTGCACTTTCCATCTTGATGACATACAAAGTCTTTTCCCGAGCCTCCTTATTGTGCTCTTCAGGTTCTACCCCTATAGCGGGTTGATTCATAAGATGAGGCACGATTTTCAGTCCTCTGTGCTTTCTTGCACTAACGCTTCCAATGCCTCCGGGTGAAGACCTTGGTGAGGTTTTTCTCTTTTTTAACTTAATCTTACTAATCCTTTGGCCACCAAGTCCCTCAGAAGACATCATAGAAGATGTGGTCTTCATTGAAGTCGCATGCTTTTCGGACAACTGCATTTCTTTATCTTCAAAACAAGACTTTGGTGAAGCTTGCTTCATTGTAGACATAGATTTTGATGAAGCTTTGACCATTTTTGGAGTTAATTTGGGATGAGTTTTCACCCTCTCAGAAGTTGCTGCTGGTGAAGATTCCACCCTTTTGGAAGTTGGTTTTGATGGAATCTCCCCCTCAAAATTTGAAGATTTTTCCCCTCTCCTTGTTTCGATGATTGAAGAAATGTGTGATTTTGAAAGGAATGATGATTCGGCCCTGAGCAGTGATGCTTTGCCCGTGTTTGCTAGAACTTCATTCCCTATTTGCTTTTGGCTGCCAGTTGATTTTGAGTGGAGTTCCACCTTATTTGTGTTAGAGTCATCAGAAATCTGCATGACAGAATTAACTGATTCGCTGCTTTTCACTGTTAACATCTGTGTTGGCTTGGAATGAAGTGAAGCTTTCTGTTTGGCAACCGATATCATTATCCCACCATTATTGTCCTCTGAACTTCGGGAAAGTGATTTTCTTCCAGCTCTCTTAAGCATGGAGAGTGTCTGCTTTGCTTCCTCCACATTCATCCTCCCATATTTACAAATGTCATGACAGGAGCCAATAGATGCTCTGAGATAACGAGGAACAACAACTTTTCTTTCATTATTTCCAGAGCTTGTTATTCCAACTGAGTGCCTTCTTAATTTGGCACCACTAGACATTGTTACTTCTGTGATCAGTGATGAATCAACCCTTGCCTTCTGCTACTTTGCTACCCAGAACAAGATCCGGCAGATATCCTTAAATAAAGAAACAAAGCTATTTTTAAAGAAACGAAGTAATGACTGATTAACAGAAAAAAGCAATATAATGATCAATATTCAAATCTGGTAAGATTAGAAGCAACAAAATTTATTAACCGTGCTTCAAAACTAAATACAAGATAATGTCAGATAACAAGAAAAGCACCGTTCTCAGCGAATCTTTGGAAGCTAACAAAAACAGAATATGTTTAAAGCAAATCTCAATTTAGGCTAAAAAGCTGCATAGTGTTCAGAAAAACAAATGATTTTATAATTTGAAACTCAAACAAGGTATCTCAAACTGAAAATGAACAAAAAATCTTTACTGCACAAAATGAATTGAATTTGATTCAAATATGAATATTAGAGGCAGATCCAAACATATTATTAAATAAATAATACTCTCACGTCTAACCATGCAGCTATAAACTGACCCTAATAATGAAAAAAAAAAACACGTATCAAGCACATCAATAACAAAAGTACCAACGCAACCAACTAAGAGGAAAAGAACTAGAAGATTAAATTACAGGCAGGTATATTTTGATCGTGATCAACTTAAACTATACTTGAGATAGAATGTAATAATATTCATGACCCAAACAAAATGATGATGATGCATGCATCACTGATCATCACCCATTTCATGCAAACGCAGAAACACACAATTGAAGAAATTCACATTTATATTCTAATTAAAGCATCACCTTAAGCCGATTCTTCAAGCTTCAGAACCCACAGCTAGAAACCGTAATGGCCAAGCAAACTTCTCAGCAAAACACACACCGAAATGAACGAATCCAAGAGAAGCAGCAGGGACAAATATCCAAGCATGGTCTTAAAAATTCACAAATATCGCATATTTTTCAGCAAATCCATTCGTTTTGGGGAGAAAAGCTGCAAAACCCAGATGATGATATTTTGAAAATAAGGTACCTTTGCTTTATACGTTGACAGCGGAGGCTCGGAAGCAAAAGGGTGGTTCAACAGAAAAGCGAAGAAAAGGAAACAGAACGTAACAGATAGAACACTGAGCCATTCCTTTGGAAGAGAAGGTGCGTGCAAGAAAGCAACAGTTTCTGGTTGTTGTTTCTTCTGCTTCGTTCGTTCAGCTTGTTACTTCACTACGCGTTTCTATTGTTATGTTATCTTATCATTATATAATACAAAATAGAAAATATAACGAAAATAGAAAAATAAATAATTTTTTTTTATTTTGGATTAAAAGTAAAATATGATAATCTTGTCAAAATTTGAAAATTTTAATTATTTTTTCAATTCAAATTTCAAATTGTTTACAAGAAATTACAATTCCTGCATTCACTTCAAGACATTAAAATTCTCCAAAAATCACAGAAATTCAAAATTTGAACTAAAAAAAATCAACAAACACATTTTTTTATTATTAACTAATTAAAATTTATCAAGAATCATAAATACGTGGTCCACATCTTGTCATTTAATATTATCACACAAAAAGAATGTTTTCATTAATTTTGATCATTTAATATATTTTCCAGTTAAAATTTGAATGAACATAACGTTTCTTTAACGGCATGTTGTTAAAGACGTCAAAAAAGTATATTTTAGGAAATTAATACACAATTCTTTTTGTTTGAAATTCATTTTCCAAACTCTTTTGGCAATAGTTTTTAATGTTAAATAATCTATTATTAACAATACGTGATATTGCAGTAAATAAAATCAAATGCATGTGAAGTAATAAATTATTAAAACTAAGATATCTCATATTCATTAATATAACTATAATTCATTAAAGTTTTAGCAATTCAAAATTCTAATTATCTGAAAAAACATTTCGTCAATTTGATGTGTATTAGCAAAGTTATTTAAAATAGAAAAATACAAATAAAATTAAATATTCAAAGTAAGAAAAGGGTATAATAATATTACTATAAGGATTTCCATGGATTAATTCATTAATCATGTTATTAGGGTTTCTATATATATGACTATTTTATATGAATGAGAAGGAACTCTCAAAAGCTTGACAAAACAATACGTATTAAGGATTTCCATGGATTAACTAACAATATGTATTTTGTTTGAATGATAAATTATTTCCTAAACTTGACAAAACAAAACGGCGAAAGAGAACATAAAAGGAATTTTCAAGGAAAGGGAAATAATTGATTTTCTTAATTTCTTACTAAGTTCCAAAAATATCATTATCAACAAACATCTCAATTTTAATTAGCTGAATTTGTGTAACTTAGTTTGTAGTAATATTTAATCATTTATTGAACACACTTTATGACATGAAAACAATATATACCATGCAATATGAATTTACAAATATTAATATAAAAATATTAAAATATTAATACAATTTACTTTCATGATCTTTTAACATATACAATTTTTTCTTCCATATTTTATTTTTATTTTTAATAATTAAAAATACTTGTATCCAAAACTTGCTAGTTATTCCTGAAATCCGTTTGGGTTAGTTTGAAAATAAAAATATGGAAATTTAATTCAATTTTACTATTGACAATAAATAGTTTGTCCTAAGTAACAGTTTAAAATTTAAATTCCTTACGAAACAAGCTGAAATTTCTATACAGCTTCCTATCCAGTTTTAGAGAAAGTGAATACGTATATGCAACCATTCACTTCACGTCTGTTTATGAAAAATACAATTTAAATCATCACAAAAAAACAATTTTTTAAATCTCAAAACAAACAAAATGATCAAAGTTATCAAAATTAACTTAAAAAAAAAAATTAAACACAAATATGATTTTCATTTGCTTAAAAAGGTCCCTATTGCTTTTCTGCACACAAAATTCTAATTATATTACCCAAATGTAGAAAATCTGTTGACAGTCTTTTATTTATCAGAATTTTATTTTTATCTCAATTTTTTTGGTTTATTACAAAATTTAAAAATTTAATTAAATCAGTCAATCAGCAATTGACACGTGGCAGTGTCAAAATGTTATAAACAATTTATTTAATTATTAATTATTATTTACAAGGTGAAGTGATGTTGATTTATTGATTTAATGATTTACCATCTCTTTAATAAGGTTAGATTTTCATAAAATAATTTAAAAAGACTTTATTACCAATTTTATTGATTCAATGGAAATGATGATCAACAAAAATATATAGAGACTAGAATCCCATACAACAAATTTATAAAAACTTAAATTTCATAAGTAAAAGTTTATATAATGGATAATAAACATCTAAAATCAATAAGAAATAACATTTATTATGTATCTTTGTTACTTTTCCTTATGTTAAATTTGTCATTCCAAAGTCAAATTTATTCTTAATATATTAATTACAACAAATACAATTTGAATTAAAATAATTACACCAAAAACTTCTAACAAAAATTAGTTTCAGATTTTGAAATTTTGTCAAACATAAGCTTGAAAATTTTAAGTGTGCTTTTTGAATTTAAAGTGCAATAAATATAAATAAATTACATGAATAACTTAAATTTTGAATAAAAAAAACAAAACAAAACATACAAAGCATTTAAACGAAGATAATAATTATACATTTCAATATAAGTTAGTGAAACCACTTAAATGCTTATGTTTTCCATATTGTGTATCTATTAAAATAAATTCTTCTTTTATAGACGAAATTATTTTATTCTTAGGAAAATGTTATATGTGTGTTTCAATGC
Organism: Vigna radiata var. radiata; assembly: GCF_000741045.1. Classification (NCBI taxonomy): domain Eukaryota; kingdom Viridiplantae; phylum Streptophyta; class Magnoliopsida; order Fabales; family Fabaceae; genus Vigna; species Vigna radiata. The sequence goes on along the minus strand of NC_028354.1, from coordinate 17,788,834 downwards.
AATATATCATAACTAGGAAAAGTCACTTTATATATATATATATATATATATATATATATATATATATATATATATATATATATATATATATATATATTCTCATATTTTTTAAACATTTACTAGATTTTACTTTATATTATTTATAGAAAAGTTATTTTAAACAATTCATATTAAAAAAAATTTACTGCATAAAATAAATAGAGAAAAAAAAGTTAAGTTATATTTTTGAACGATTAAAAAAAATCAATTTCAATTTGAAATTTATGATAAGTAACAATTTAATTTCAATATATTTTTAAAAATAAAGATTCATATTTTAAATAATGTATAAAATTTAAAAATTGAAATATATGATAAGAAAGTTTAATGTAGAAAATTTGAAATATATGATAATAAAATTTAAATATGAAATTTGAAATAGTAAAAAACTGTAAAAAAAATGTAACAAAATTTGAATTTGAATTCAAAATTTTAAAATTTACAGAAAATTTAAGTCTTTTTAATATCTCCAAACAATTTTCACATATATATTATATTTCATTACAGGAAAAAAAATACTATACCACCAAAACCATAATTAAATTAAGATAATATATTTATATTTTTTTTACAAAGTGATGGAAACAACGTATCAACAATTTTTTATTGTTTATAATATAACATCTCATTTTAATAATATAAAATTAATAAAATAAAGTATTTCAAAATATTTTAAACAAAAAATCCACAATAATTGTTATTAGAGTTATTTCAAAGTATAACGAGAATAACATGAGACATAGATATAGTTTCAAAGAAACTATGGTACAATAAGAATAATAAAATTAAGTTTTTTTTTTAAGATTCTAGGATAGTAAAACAATGTAGTCACAAGACAAGACGAAAACAACACATATTTCTTTTAAGATAAGTTCTTTCATTTGCTCACATAAGTAAAAGTAATCATTACAATAGAAAAAAATAATAATACAAAAGAAATGAGAAGTTACCTGTAAAATGAGTTTTCATATAACAATCTTAGAATTATCATCATTCATCACTCATTCATAAAAGCAATCATATCATATATAAAGACTCATATTAGACTCAGTTATTCAAATAACGTATTGATGCAAAATCTCGAGAGTTCTTAAACTTCATAAGGTTAGTCTGTCAACATTTTTTACCAAGAAAAAGCCCATAGACTAGGGTCTTTTGTACCTCTCACCACATTCTTCATTCTACTTTATGTTACTTAATGTAAACTTAAATGATTATTAAAACAACATGATGACTTCTCCCACGTCAATGCATATATTAATAAAACACCACTATAGAATCTTTCTAAGATATTCACGAAATTACATGCTCATAACTAATAACAAACTCATCATCATAATATCATACATAAATACCCACCATAAACCTATAAACATGCATAAAATACATTGCAAAATATATATCAAACAACCATGGAATAAGAAATTTCAAACATATATATTAACACCTAAAAAGGCTTTTCACATAAGATGACACTCAATGACAAACTCCTATCACTCAACGTCATGGAACAAAATGCTTTAGACCTGAAGTGAAAGATAGTACTCATCGATACCTTGTTATCGCTCTCAATGCCAAATAATTCACAACATTTTATTATGCTCAACGGTACAAAATTAACTTTCAACTCAAAATAAACTAAATATATATGAAAAATAACATTTCATTTAAAAATACAATCTACATTCTTCAAAATTAATGTTTCTCATTAAACATGAACATTGTTAACTTAATGTCTCTTATTTTAAATCATATCTATCATTACTAGCTAAAATATGGTATTTATATTTAATCTACTTCTAATTGTAATAAAAACAAAATTAAATGGTCTTAAAAATAGTCCCTTGCTAAATACTAGTTAAAGATACATTTCAAACTAGATTGCAGGGCCTTTTCCAGTATCAACCCTCGGGAATATCACTATAAATAAAGCATACAATGTTATATATGTAACCCGGCAAACAACTCCACTAATAATAATATTACAAATTACAGTTAGTAAAAATGACACCGTAAGCAATTTAATAAAAATAACTTTCTGTTATTGATCCACATGATAACTACAATACATCAGGGAGTTCTTATGAAGTTCAAATACTAATAAAACAACCATTTGCCACAGGAAATGGCAAAATCATTATTTATTACCTTATTCATTCCATGGCCTTGGTCGTCATCAAAATAGTTTGTGCCAGAAACTGATATCCTTCCTAACCAACCAGCCAAGCTCAACCAGAGCTAAAAACCCAAAAACTGTACTGAGATTGACTGGGGCTATATATGATAAGATAAACGATACAGGTTATAAATGGAGATGTTGGTAGTAAAAGACACTGGATGAAGGTGGCCACAAGGTGAAGCAAACTAACATTCATAATGCTTTCAAAGCAGAAGACATACAACCTCAATCTCAATTGATAATTTCCCTGACAAGCCAATCCAAACTAGGATATGCAAAGTACAAGGTGAGAAACGACGGGAGAGCAAACAGAATGGTAATTAAAATATACAGAGCCAAAATAGCTGCACTGGCTGGTATTGCATATAAGACAATCAAAAGAAAAATAATTATCAGTGGGAACTTTGCAGTCAAGTGAATAAATAAAACCAGCGACTTCCGCAGAGATGTATGCAGGGTTTCTATACTAAGGTAATTACTGGTATTGCCATGAAACTGATCGGAAATTGAAGACTCTGAATGGCAAATTTGTTCTCTCTGAAGGCTGCCAAGGCTTACTTGGCTTACTGTTGTTAAGCTGTCTTTAATTGGCCAAACTGGTTGATGATCCCCACAAACAGTAGAATGTGACTTCACTCCATCACCGTTCATGCTCTCAACCATCCAAAGAAGGAAATAGTTCTTGCGAGGGAATTTCAAATTTCCCTGGTACACTAAACGGAGAGACAAAAGGTTACACCATGGGCAGGAGATAAACAGTGGAAGCTGAATTGGCAGTGTTGGAAATTTCACCACAGCCCATTGTAATCCGAGGATACAATTTTTACAAAGAGTGTGACCACACCATAAGACATAAGGCACATTTTCAACAATGTTAAAGGATTCCCAGCATATTGGGCATTCCAGCCTTTCCTCTCTGCTCACCATAGAAGTCTCGTCATCAGAATATTCTGAAACAGGGTGATTTGGCTTTGGAGAATCATATTCATTTTTCAGACCCACACTTCCCGAAATGAGACTAGATGCAAAGTTCCACATTCTGAATCACGTTACAATACTACAGCAATAATCATGAATCAGGCATCATTGGGTCCTTATCGATGACATCAAAGCATCAAAAGAAGTGTCAGAACACAACCTGCAACACGTTCGCATTATATTGAGAAGTGACGTATCAACAGAAATGAAACATTTCCTTAAAATAAAATGTTATACACGTACATCAGATCATAATACATGCACTTCTAGAAGATCCTATAAGCATTATCGACTATGATGCACAAATATGACACGTATCGGATTGAAGGGAAATATGACGCTTAAATACCAACATCCCCTTATCATCCATTTCTTTTCATTGTAATACGAATTGTTTGCCACAATTAGCTTCTTAAAGCATAATCGCATCAGAAAAAAACACTAACATTCAATCAACAAGTGAATACACACACCTACAGAAACTGAATCAGATGATTAAAACGAAAATCAGTGTTTTGTTGTGAAGAAAAAAGAACCCTAATAATGAGAGAAAGAATGTGAAATGAGATGATAATAACCGCTGCAACAGATGAGGAAATAGAAAAACGTACCGAAGCCGGAAGCGATTGCAAGAAAAATTCATGATAGATAGGCACAACCAGAGATTGGAATTCCTTAACAAAAAGGAAAGGAGAAGAAGTACCATGTGTTCGGTCTCCATTTCTGGAAAATTAAAATACATTTCCATTTTTTTCTATTTAAATCTATTTTCAAATACTATATTTGAATAAAACAATTTAAATATAATAAAGTTTAATTTTGTGCATAGATAAAACATTTTAGTTATTATTAAATACATAAATTATTTCACTCAAATGAAATGAAGATGGAGGATAACATCAACCTTTGCTCTAAATCTTATTTTCACTTCAAGAATGAATTTTCATTTAAGTGAAAATAAATCATAAATTCAACCTTTTTGCTCATCCAATTTTTGCTTAAATGGTGAATTTTTCACTTAAGAAAAAATAGAGGAGTTGCTCTCTAATCTAATTTTTGCTAAAAAAAAACTCTTTAATTGAATGAATACGACTCTTATATAAATATGCAAATAGGATATTGAATTGTATATTTAATGGATTTAATTTTATTCTTTGACTTATTTATGTTATATATATATATATATATATATATATATATATATATATATATAAAAGGTTGATATTGACAAGAAATGTACGAATAAAAGATATAAGAGAATAATATGAGGACCATTTTTTCATTTGTATATTAAGTAAAAATGCTTATATTATAACATACATTTTCTTGTTTCTCTAATTGTATTTTAAGTCACATACATTTTAAGATATTAAGATGTGAAAGTTAAGAGGAATTCTTGTACATTATTACTTATATGAATATACAATTTGAATTGTAATGAAGTTCTCTTTGTCGATTAATTTTAGTTCTCCTCGTTAATATAAATCAGAAATGAGTCTATATATATAAAAAAAAAGATATTCAAACACATAGAATATTAACTAATGTTTTTTTAGAAAATGATTAATTAATTTATAAACTTATAATAGAAAAAAAAATCGAAAGAAAGGATTGAGAAGATAACCAAAGTATAAAGAATGGGATTTAGGGTTTAGGCATTGCAATTTTATTTATTTTATTTAGATAAGAGGGTATATTTAGTAATAACAAAAGTTAAATGAAGGTGGAATGCAATAAAAATTTAGGGAAGTGTAAATAGTAAACCTGATTTAGATTTCCGAGAGGGAGGCCCAACCTAGATACTGTGTTCTAATGGATTGCGTCGGAGTGTAGAATGCACCGTAACACTGGAATATACTTCCTCCATATATATATATTCTAAAAATGTAATGTAAATTATGTATATGGCCACTTTGGATGAATGATGATGAATGAAATACATTACATGACGTGGGAAATAGCTAATAATAACGTGTTGGTAAGAAGAACGAGTTTTGAAATATTTAAGCCTTGTTCACTTGAATGGATTTAGATGAGTGTAATTGAGAGGATTTAAAGGTAATTCTTTTTTGTTTATTTGAATAGATTTGAAGGTATATTAGAGTAGATTTGGAAATAAAATTTATGAGAATTAGTATAAAATTTTATTTATTTAACAGATTAAAAAAATTTATTTCCAAATTCATTCTCGATAACCTCCAAATTTATTCAAATAAACAACAAAAAAATTTATCATCAAATCTTCTTAAATTCTTTCAATTAATTTCTTTCAAATCCACTCAAATGAACAAAATCTATTAGAACACTAGTGCAAAAATGCTATTTAGCGTCACCTCTAGACGTCCGTTAAGGGTAAGCACGACGTATATTGATGACCGGTGGTATTTTCGTAAATAAGTTGGCCATATAGACATTAGTTAGAAGGTGCCCCGACGTTTATAATATTTTAGACGTCGAAGCCCCTCCTAACTGATGTCTATATGTTTGACAGGTGGGTGAAAAGTCATTTCTTTCAGTCATATAAACGTCAGTTAGGAGGGGCCCAACGTCTATATGGCGGAAATTAATGACTATTCACCTACCTGTCAGAAATATAGACGTCAGTTGGGAGAGCCCCGACTTCTAAAGCACTTTAGACGTCTGTTACTTTGGGAACCGACGTCTAAACCTTAAATCCAGAAATTCAAAAGGTCACTTTTTGACTCCATTTAGATGTCTGATCTCACCACTCTGACTTTTAAAGCACTTTAGACGTCTGTTACTCTGGGAACTGACGTCTAAACCCTAAATCCAGAAATTTTAAAAGACACTTTTTGACTCCATTTAGACGTCTGATCCCGCCACTCCAACTTCTAAAGCACTTTAAACGTCTGTTATTTTGGAAACCGACCTCTAAACCCTAAATCCAGAAATTTAAAAAGTCACTTTTTGACTTCATTTAGACATCTGATCTCGCCACTCTGACTTCTAAAGCACTTTAGACGTCTGTTGTAAAGGGAACCGACGTCTAAATGTCTGCATTAAAACACTGCGAACGCGGGGCAGTAATTATGCGCACTCATTGTTCATCATTTTCCTCGTGTTTTCTTTGCACATGCTACGTTTTTCAGGTTCGTTTTCTCACTTTTGCACCGTTTAAAATTAATTTTACTTCGATTACATTACTCTTTAATGAATTATTTTTCATTTGAACCGATTAAAATGCGTTTTCATTGAGTTTTTGTGCAGTTTTGCTCATGTCATTAAGCAGCGTTCTTGGACGGCGATTTCTTGCGTTTTGCACTCCTCCAATTCCCACCACTACATTATCAAAACCGTCCAATACAAAATAAGAACATACAATCCATTCTCTTTAACTAAAATATAAAGTTGTAAACTCGAATTACCATGACCTAGGAGCAACTCGAGAAGCCTCAAGCAGAGAAAGATCCTATCAAATACGACGACATTTTAGACGTTTGATGTATGAGTCTGACGTCTATATAGACGTCTGACCTATATAGTCCGATGTCTATATAGACGTCTGACCTATGGGATCCGACGTCTCATTTAACGTCACTCAAATAGACGTCGATTCAGGATCTGACATTAAAAGCCCAAAATAATCGACGTTAAACAATATTTTTTCACTAATGAAAATCGAACGAAGCAGTCAAAAATCAAGAAAGACAAGTTCCAATTTCAAAGTGTCACAAGTTTTCAGAGTACAATATCTTTCACATCATAATAATATAATATAGTATGACTCTTAAACAAAATTAAACACATCAAATATATTCATGTTCCTCTAACCAAAATAACAGGAACTCTTGTCATGTCTAATAAATTCAATCATTACTTTCTACTAAGAGAAGCTTCATTGCGTTGTTGGTAACGTAGGACTAAAACAAGCTCCACAAATTACGACAACAACAAACACCACATACCATTATAAAAGAACTCGCCAATTTCACGTTTTCTACATTGTTTTTGTCGGGTCACAAAAATTTCTTTAACTTACCATAATTTTAATTAGAAATTCTTGTAATCGAGTGAATATTATAATTTCTAATTTTTAAAATTTTGCATGATTACAAACTGTCGTTGTACCACGACCACCTCTGATGTTCGTCAGAGGTTGAATTTTATAATTTTTAGTGTAAAATCGAGCCAATAAAACTCAGCCACGTGTGTTCGTACTATGACCGTACTACCGGAAAAAATAACAGTAAAACATGTACCAAATAATTGAACCCTGACTAGAAAAACTACTCCATGGAAAGTGATGTTTAGAAACTATAAAAAGAATCAAACTACTACCATTTCGAAAAGTTAGATATTACTTTCATTACTCTCCAATTTGTCTTTCTATCGATACATTACAAGATAAGCATTGTTTAGGCATTTATTTCTGAAACACCAATCACACGTCATTCAATCTCATCACGTCGAAATCTCGCCTAACACCCATGTTTTTCTTTTCTTTTTTGGTAAAATTTTCTTTTTAATAAAAAGTTAAACACAAAAATTATTAATTTACTTAATTAAAGTTACAGAAATTAATAAAAAATGGTTTTGTTTGTCCTTGGTAGAAATAATAGGAAGCAAGAATTGCTTGCTTCGATTTTACTTCAGAATGGAGAAGAGAGAAAAGTAGGATATTTAATTTGTACGGATTTTTGAAAAGGACAGCGCGGCATTATTTGAGGGTCCCACGAAAGATAAGGGTTTTGTTGTTTTGTAATTATTGGAAGAATTTCGACCTATGCATGTGTCTGTTATCTTCCACTAAAAAAAATAATGTGGTTTCTTGATGTTATGTGTGCCTGCACTTGCGGCCATGGATGTTCGTAAACTCTTTCAAAGCTTCTTTCTTCGTCTCTCAGACTTCCACGGAAATAGATACATATCATTTTCCCAAGACATGAATGATACGAATTTGTACTATGAATGTTATTTTAGAAACTTTGATGCATTCTTTCACAATTTCACAACTTCACAGTTCCTGTTTGTGATGGGATAGTGATAACTTATATTATCATTCAATAAAAAAATTCTTTAGCATACTTATTCTTTTTATATTATTTAACATTATTTTTTTTCTAAAAGATATAAAACTTTATATTTTTATGATTATTTTTATTAAAAAACAAGTTTTTACGTCTAACTCAATCTCACAAAACCGACTTGTAAGATAAAAATTGCACTTCACTTATATATTATAAATTAGCCTTATTTATAGTTGATGTGGAACTTCTAACAATTTTATCTATGTTAAATGAATATAAAATGTATCTTGATATTATTGTTCTCAATACCAAAGAATGAGTTTGATGAAAATAATAAGCCTATGATAATACAATGGTGATGAGAAGTGAATTTAGGTTATTATTTTAATTTGTCTAATTTTTCTTTCTTTACCCACAAATTTCAAATTGAAAAAACATCATGACTTAAATATTAAAATAATAATTATAGAAGTATCAAATGATTATAAAAATTATAAATAATACATATACTTAAAATTTTATAGCAACTCAATAGTTTTTCTTTTGTAAAAGGTGAGAGGAAAAACATGTAAGAAACTTAAAAGATATTTGTGAAGGTCAATCTAGTCAAATTGTTGAAAAAGTCAATAAAAAATTGTGTATGAAGTTAAAAATAAGAGAACAAATAACATTTTTAAATTATTTGATACCATGAGATTTAAACAAGTAAAGACTTAAAATTGATAATCAAACTTTTTCACGTGAAAAAAAAAATAAAAACATAAATAATCAAATGATAATAATAATAATTTAATTTTAATAAAATTGATATTTATATTTTTCTGAAATGTAATATATAATAGGTTTAATAGGTTCGGAGGTCCCTATATTTGGGGTTTGTTTCAATTGGGTCCTCCAATTTTGAAAGTGATCAATTAGGTCCCTAATTTTGTCAATTTGAATCAATAAAAGTCTTTCCGTTAAATGCAGTTAACGCCGTGAAGTTTTTGAACATGTTGCACGCTGACNCTTCCAATTGGCACCGTTTCAAGTGCATAGGTGGATTATAAAAGGGTGAAATCCCTTTTAATTTAGGGATTTCACCTTCAAATACACCCTTTTATAATCCACCTATGCACTTGAAACGATGCCACCTGGAAGCATTAGCGTGCCACATGTTCAAAAACTTCACGGCGTTAACTGCATTTAACAACAAGGCTTTTATTGATTCAAATTGACAAAATTAAGGACCTAATTGATCACTTCAAAAATTGGAGGACCCAATTGAAACAAACCTCCAAATACAGGGACCTCCGAACCTATTAAACCTATATAATATGAATGATCCAAACAATTTAGAGAGATTAAAAAAATGTAAACTGTGGTATATATAAGATTTTTAATATACTGTGCTATATATAAGTCAAACTAAACATTAATAAATAATTTAATAACCATTCGATAGAAAGTAAAATAATATATCTAATAAACATAAATTTTTATTAAAATAAACTCATTAGTTAAGAAATAATCTTTAAGTTTAATTCATAAAAATAATTAGAAACATGAGATTTGCATTTATTTGAATAATATTGAAGATTTGTACATTTGAAACTTTAGGGTTTCGCTTTCAGTTTTGAGTTTCATGAAAAACTTTGATTTGAAGAAAAAACATGATCTGTTGCCTTTGCTATCATTATTCGTTACCCTTCTAGCTTTTACCATCCATGTCTGTCTGAAATCGTGCATCACGTTTCACTTTAAGAGGATTTGAACATTGAAAAAGACAAATTTTGATTCAACCTTTTTTTACAAAGATCCTTCCTTTTTTTTATTACAAACAGTACTCTAATTTATTAACAAGAAAAATAATAATTTTTTTTTATATTTATTTTGATACTATCTTTTTTATTTTTAAATTGTTTTTTTAAAATCATTTTACCTTTATTAAATATATCAAATAAACATTATATATGTCATATAGTCCATTAATAAATTACAATACGAAAAGAGTTGCAACGACAAAACTATTCCATCATAAATCATAATCATCATTATACAAACAAAATGTTACATCCAATTACAGTGCTACATACTTTTAACAATATAATGTTCTTTTTCAATACTTCCTCTGTTCATTTTAATTATATTTTGTAGTACTTTCTCCTAAATAAAATACCTTTTGGGCAATGAGAAGGAATATTTATAAAAAATAAAAAAAATTATTTGTTTCTATCTAACATAGTTATTGCTATTTATAAAGGTCGACGAAAGAAACATTATGCAAATCCAAACCTTTAAGAATCACGTGTATCACTAACATTATTTTAGTCTTTTGTTCTAAAGTTTCAATTAGTTATCATTAAAGTTCTTTTTGACTAGCATCAAACAACCCTTCTATTTCATGTCTTATTTTCTATATTCAAATTAAAATGTCACATTTTATATTTAGAAAAATCCATATTTTAGTTGTTATATTTTATGGTACATTAATAAATTTATATTAAATGTTTTTTAGTTCAATTTGACGTATGATATGTAATGGTGATTCGTGAACAAGATGAATTAAAACTAAAGGTTACCAGAGGAAAATAATAATTGTAATTTTTAATATAGGAGAAAAATATTTCGAGAATGAGACCAAACTGAATTATGGATAAGAAAGGACAAAAATGGAATGAGAAGTTTTGTCATTTTTTAGATTTTAAAACTATTTATTTGCACAAAAAAACACACATATATATTATTTAGAATATTTATAAATGCAAATATTTTGTCTATAATTTAATTCATAAAAAAGTTGTTTACCTACTTAATTTTACACATAGATTTGGATTTATAGATAAAACATGACTTATTTGCGAAACTTAAAGTACGAATTATGACTCATCAGTTTGTGTTTTTATCTTTTGAATTTTTTAATTTTTTTTAATTTTTAACTTTTTTTTTTTAAATTGTTACCAGTCAAACTGACATTTTATTACGTGGCAATGTCAGTGTCACATGTGACTGTCAAAGCATCTGTCATTGTATTTATCTTAGTTTAATCCTATATTTTTATTTTGTCTCAGTTTAGTACTGTATTTTTATTTTTTTAATTTAGTTCTAATTTTTTTTAAAATTAAATAATTTTTATCCTTTCCAAATTCAAACAAAAATTTAATTTGTACATAAATCTTTACAAATAAATTTATACAAATTGATTTTTTTATCAGAAAAATAAAAAAAAATTAAGAACCAACATATAACACATCTTTATTTATGTATAGTAACAAAAATAACTTAATTGCATTGCAGTTTTCAATTTAACCTAAATTACATGAATAAACAAATTATAAAAAATTATCATTTCAATAATGAATATTTTTGTGAAGGTGATCTATACAAAATAGTCTCAATACTTCCTCAATAATTCATAAAAAGTTTATAAGTTAAACATTAAGATTTGAAATACATCATCACTAAGGATTCACTTAACAAAAAAAGATTTAAAGACAAGAATTTGGAAAACGTACATACGGTTATTTCATTTAGTTAAATATTCTAAAATTATTCGTGCTTCAACTTTCTCCAAACCCTTTCCTGCAAAGATTATACTTAATTTAATCTTTTAATCATTTAACGCAAGGACCAAATTAAAACAAAATAAAAATAAAGGGATCAAATTGAAACAAATGCAATGACACGTGGCATGACAATGACACGTAGTGCCACATCATATTGTCATTGTTATGTGACACAATGTTAGTTTGACACGTGACATTTAAAAAAAAATAAAAAAATATTTGAAAAAAAAATTACAAGTTGACATGCGGTCTCTCTTTAACCGTGTTAGTATGAAACTAATACTAAAACCTAATTGCTCAAATTTTTAAAAAATAAAGACTTAAATGAAACAAAAAATAAGTGAAGAACTTATTTGAGAAAAGTTACTGAAATAGGAAGTTATATACATACATATTCATTCGTAGTTGATAATGCCAAAAATATTATGTAAAAATTATTTGTTGATATAATCTTCTATATAAATTTGGTCGAAAAATACTTAAAGGCTGGTGATGAACCTATAGGTTACCAAGTTGGTTCATTTGTAGTAAAGGTTGTGAGATTGATTGCACTGGTTACGCGAGTTTTCTGGTGATTTTATTTTTTGAGCCGACGAGATAATCCGTGTAAAATCCCTGATTCTCAGAGAGATGAATAAAATCCCTAATTCAAATAAACTAAATAATAGGCATTATGCCACGTGAAACACTGCTTATTTTAAAAAATAATTCATATAATTAAATAATACACGTCAGCATGTCCTCTGGCTACCACGTCAGCTAAACTTAAAGCCGTTTGAGATCAGTTAACGATTGGGGTAAAATGTGTGCATTTTTACAAAAATTATGACCCAATTGAGACAATTCAAAACTTGAGGATCGAACTGAGATTTTCACATAAATACGAGGATTAAGAAGGGATTAAGCCAACACGTCAGTATACCACGTCAACTAAACTTAACACCGTTTGAGATCAGTTAACGGTTGGGGTAAAATGTGTGCATTTTTACAAAAATTATGACCCAATTAAGACAATTCAAAACTTGAGGATCGAACTGATATTTTCACATAAATACGAGGACCAAAGGAAGTATTAAGCCTATAATAAATTGGTCTTATCTTTAATCGATATAGGACTTCCAACAATAACATCAATAAAACCTGAAACCTGAATCCAATTATATATAAGAGATTGATATTATTTAAAATAATAATCTTGCATAAGTTAACATAGTGAAACAGTTTAAAAGTTGTTCGATTATTGTGTGTTGAAAAAATGTGAGAATATATGTGCGTGAGTTTATGATGGCATGCAATTCATATACATGTCGAAATTTGATGTGTAATAATTGAGACACTAGGAACCTTCCACCTGCGGAAAGTTGTTCCCTACCACTTCGAACACTCACTCAACCCCGACACGCAAAATCTACGTTAGATTATAGTAATATTTTATTATTATAATATTAGTAACAATACTTTAAGATTATACAAATTTTTTAATTGTATATATTTAGCATTGTTAAGCTTAATACGACAAGATAAAAAGTGATAAAAATATTTATTTATCCATCATAGTGAAAGTGAAAAAGAGTTGTATATTTTAGTTGATACATGCACGTGGTGATGTCCTTCCACAACAAATCCTATTTTCTTAATTTATTCTAACACTTCCACTTTCCCATTTTGTCTTTCATTCTCAAATATATTATAATTTCAATACGAGTGGGGCTTCCATCATGATTCAATTCTAAGTAACCTAGCTTGAGTTCATGCTAACGAATAATATATAACTAATTAAATCAACCACTCAATTTTCGAATCCCTTTATTAATTACCCATCACGTCAATTTGAAAGCAACCATAGCTTATAAGAGAGAAAAAGAAGAATCAACTTATTTTCTCAAAACCATATCGTTAAAACTAATTGGATTTTGCTATTATTAGTCTTGTTTTATTATCTGGATATTGTAAATATTTTTTTTTATAACTAAGTTAAATAGGAGAGTTGATCATTTTGATTTAACTAATCATCCAATTGATTAATTATTTCGATATGATTGATTGAGAGATCAATAGACGAATTGTACTAACTTGATCGACTGATAAAATTTGATCGAATGATAAAATTGATTGATTACAAAATAAATTATTAACAAAACTTAGTTATTAATAATCATAAATTAACCATTTAATGTTGATGAAAATATGATTAGGTCAATAAAAAGATAAAATTCATAATAATTACGTTTAAAATAAAATTGTTTCCATGCAACTTATATTTAATGAGCATTCAAACGATTTCAAATAAATAAAAAATTTAAAAAGGTGACCAAACAAGAGATAAGAGAAATCAAGAAAAACTATCTAAGAATTAAGAGTACTCGTCGAATTATGTAGAAACATTATCTTTTATTAATCATTTTTTTTTAAATCACAGAACAAACAATTATAAAGATCACACGATTTATTTAATAAATATCTTCTACGGTTTCATAATTATGAATAAGCCATTTGCTCCACTGTGGATTGAAAAAGAAAGGACCGTGCTCCGATTCACAATAGCTTCGATTTCAGGGATTAGTTTCTATTTATTTTATTTATATTAGTTTTTTTTTTAAAAAGTTGTAACTTAATTGCTCTGATGCAGTCATTATCTTACTGCCAAATTACATCATGTAATACTTCAATTTTGTCCTATAGGTTAACCCTTTTTTCTTTCAGGAAATTATCACTTGAAAAAAAAATGTTTTTTTTCTTTTTTTTCTTCTTAACCTATTTCCTCAATATTTGAAAGTTTGATCTTATGTCAATTACTATGACATTTTAGGTTAAAGATCGTTGAGACAGAATAGAAAATAAACTTTTCAACGAACATGATACATACTCAAAAAATAAAACAAAATAAAACAAAACAAAACAGTGCATATATTAATTAATAATATCCTTGTACAGTGGTGATGAAATATGTGTTGCAGAAATGTTTGGATTTAAATATTATGTGTGGTTTGTTTTTATTGATGGAGCAGAAAAAGAAGCCAGCTGGTGTGGGGAGATTGGTAGAATGTTTTCTTGTTTTGAAATGATTGAAGATTTAAAAATATTAAATAATAAATTTATTTATTGAAAGCATATGAATATTTGCAATGTAGAAGAGAAAAAAAGTATTATTATCTGAATGTGTATATGTTTGAGATAGATATGATGAAACGTGAATGATTAAATGGGAAGAGATAAGAAGGTGAGAGTGTATATGTGTAAGATGAAGTAGGGAATGGCAACGGGAAGAGAAGGAAGAAACAAAGAAGGTGGTCCCAAAGGTTGGAGAAAAGGGCAAAGACCAAACAGAGGGTTGAGTAGAACCACGTAATGACATTCACAGAGAGAGAGAGAAAGAGAGTAGTACCAACCAACCCCACCATCATCACTTCTTCAACGTTGCGTAACCGTAAGCTCAATTTCCCTACACTCCTGATTTCACATGCAAATTCATCATCTTCTTCCAATGCTCTTTCTTATATACTCTTCTTCCATGTGCCTCCCCTGACACACTTCAACCCCACTTCAACTTTTCTCCTTCTAACTCCCCCTCCTCCCATGGTTTCTCTCCATCGTCAACCATGCCCAACACCTTCTCCTCTCTCTTCTGGTAATCTCATCACTTTCTATGCCCAAAATGTCATTTCTTCATCCTTAACCAATTTTCCAAACATTCTGTGTTTATAAGTTATATCATGTGTTCAACCGAGTTCTATTATAGCTAGGTTATATATAAGCTTTCTTTTCTTGTGTGTTCGTCTTGACAGGTGGATTGGTAAAAACTTGCGAAGAAGGAACACGGTTAGTAATGGAGAGAGTGGGAACAACGACAACGTTGTCGGTGCCGTTGTCGTCGATGATAATCCGTTTGGCAGCACGGTAGAGTGTTACGCTTGCACGCAGGTTGGCGTGCCGGCGTTTCACTCAACCAGCTGCGACAGTTTTAACCAGCCGCAATGGGAGGCTTCGGCCGGCTCTTCCCTCGTTCCGATTCAGAATCGGCCCAATAAGGCTCTCGGGTTTCGGGCCGCGTCGGGTTCGAATATTGGACCGTTTGGGCGGGTTTTGGATCCACGGAGCAAGCGCGTCCAAAAGTGGAACCGTGCGCTTCTGCTGGCGCGTGGTGTGGCGTTGGCGATTGACCCGCTGTTCTTCTACTCGCTTTCGATCGGGAGGGAGGGGTCACCGTGCCTGTACATGGACGGAGGGCTGGCGGCGATGGTGACGGTGGCGCGGACTTGCGTGGATGCGGTGCACCTCTTGCACGTGTGGCTGCAATTCAGGCTGGCGTACGTATCGCGCGAGTCGCTGGTAGTTGGGTGCGGGAAACTGGTGTGGGACGCGCGTGAGATTGCGTCGCATTACCTGCGATCGTTGAAGGGGTTCTGGTTCGACGCATTCGTAATCCTCCCAGTTCCCCAGGTGAGAGAATTTTTCGTAATTTTCTGCTTTCTCATTCTTTCACACCACACTTCACTTC
The DNA here is from genome assembly GCF_000741045.1 of Vigna radiata var. radiata. NCBI lineage: Eukaryota > Viridiplantae > Streptophyta > Magnoliopsida > Fabales > Fabaceae > Vigna > Vigna radiata. The sequence goes on along the minus strand of NC_028354.1, from coordinate 17,772,607 downwards.
ATCCTTCTATCTCCACTTTGCTCACGCGCACGCACGATAACAATAAAATAATACCAATAGGGATTTTTTTTTATTTACTTGAAAAGAAAATATAACAAAATTAATTTCTCGAATTAAGTGAAATTTATTTTTTTCTCTCTTATTTGCTTTTTATCAGAACTAGCAAACATTTAGTTTGGCTATAAATTCTGTAATGATAAGAGAATTAAAAAAGCTATGGGAAACACGTTCCCTACACTCATCCGTATTTTAAATTTAAATAATACAATTAAAAAATATAGAATGCTAACATAATTTAATAATTAAAAAAAGTGTATGTTTATATTATTTTTAACAGAAAACTTAGACAATTATATTTGGTAAAAAAAGTTAAATAGCATATATATAGTGACAATAGAAGTAGTTAACAAAAATATATCTCTCCTTTTATTATAAAGGATAAAATTGTTAAATAATAAAAAATAGGGTTAAATATGTTTTTAGTTCTTTTGGGCGATTTTGGTTTTAGTTTCTTTTTTAAAATAATGTATAACTTAGTCCTTCAACTTTAGAAAACTCTGGTTTTAGTTCTTTTTATCAAATTTTTTTAACTTTATTTGTTGTTTCAAACGCGATTCTCAATTAACATTGAAGCAAAAGTATGCCAAACAGTAGAAATAATCCAAATGCTATATTGAAACAGAAAATAAAGTTAAAAAAATTTGGTAGAAAGGACTAAAACCAGAATTTTCTAAAGTTGAATGACTAAATTGTACCTTAATTTAAAAGAAGGACTAAAACCAAAATCGTCTCAAAAAATAAGGACTAAAAACATATTTAACCCTAAAAAATAACATTAAAGGGAGGGGAAAAAAATCATCTCCTTTCTGTCATGATATGATTATCAGAGGAAATATATGTACTTTTAAGGTTTATATTTGTATTTTTTTAATTTGAATAATACAATTTAAAATGGTATATAATTTTAAAAGAAATGATTTAAAAAAACATTTATGTTATTTTAACTGGGAAAATTAAATAATTACATTTGGTGAAAAAATTAGATATATATATATATATATATATATATATATATATATATATATTTCCTTTTCTTAAAAGAATAAATCTGTCTTGTAAAATAATATATCCACTTTATATAAAATATAGGTGATGATATAGATAAAAAAAATCTTTAAAATTAAGGAGAATTTCAAATCCAAATTATAATGAAAATAATGGTAAGGAATGTCACATATGCACTCTTTAAAAAATATTGAAGTTTAAATATTTAACTGGTAATTTGGATAAATTTGTTAATTTTTAACTATTATAAAACAATTTCTAAGTTTAGAAGTAATGAATTTCTTGTGAAAATTTAATAAAATTTGCAGGATTTTGTAGGATGTGAAATTAGGGTATATAGACGTAAAATTTATTAATTTTTGAGTGAAAAAAGGTTGAAGACAATTCGATCGATTCCATTTGTGAAAGTGTAGGAATGTAAAAATGAGAATTTAGGGATTTCAGATAGCATAAAACCTCTATAGGAACCAAATATGCTTAGTTTTAAACACGGGATGTATCAGAAAAAGGATATTGGAAGAGCAAACTGTTCATAATCTAAATTAAAGGAAACAAAAGTGTAATTGATACATTTTTCTGTATTTTCTGTGTAGCATATAACATGTGCTATCTTAATATATCACTCATTATTTTATAATAGTTTTATACATAATAATTGAAGTGACCAAATTGGAATTTTTCCTGAAGTGAAAACAATAGTTATTGAATATTGTGTTAACATCTTCATTTCAAATTTTAGTTAACTCAGAAATTTAAATCGGTTACTATTTTTTTCCAACTCCATTTAAATTCAACTCAAGTTAACTTTTTAACTAAAATCTAAGCATATACTTAGTAATCAAACACTGTGCACATACAGTTCTGAAAGTTTGATTTCACTGTCTGCTACATTCCATCGAGTGTTACAGGACTACACACCATAGACATCTCACATGGTTATTAGCACAGTGAAATATATTTAACAGTGTGACAATGTTTCACAGTCACAAACACAATTGTCTTCATCCAAATGCTGTCACCTTCTTAATAGAATATACTTGAAAAGGCCAATAAAATAAACATATACCCTATTGCATGCTGTGTCTCTTCCTGTTTAAAGGATGTCAACTCACTTTTAACTGCATTCTCCTTCTGTTTGCAGGCTGTGTTTTGGTTGATAGTGCCAAAATTGATAAGAGAAGAGCGAATTAAAATCATTATGACCATAATGCTATTGATTTTTTTGTTCCAATTTCTCCCCAAGGTTTACCACAGCATCTGCATGATGAGAAGAATGCAAAAAGTCACGGGCTACATCTTTGGTACCATTTGGTGGGGCTTTGGTCTCAATCTCATAGCTTATTTTATTGCTTCCCATGTAAGTAAACCCCCTATAACTAAAGTTTGAACCTTTCTATGATCAAGTTGTCACTAAATTCATTGCTAAAGAAATGAACATTCTTTTTTAATTTCCCTCATTGTTAATTTATAGGTTGCTGGAGGGTGCTGGTATGTCCTTGCAATTCAACGAGTTGCGTCATGCCTTCGGCAGCAGTGTCAGAAAACTAATGGATGCAACCTTTCTTTGTCGTGCTCAGAGGAGGTATGCTACCAGTCTTTGTCAAGCGCAATAGGAGATTCTTGTGGTGGAAATTCAACAGTAGTGTTAAAAAAGCCTTATTGCTTAGACGTTGAAGGACCTTTCAAATATGGGATCTACCAATGGGCACTTCCAGTCATATCAAGCAACTCTTTGGCTGTAAAGATTCTTTATCCCATTTTTTGGGGTTTGATGACCCTCAGGTAATTTTGTTAATTACCAGACTTAATGCTAATATTTCTCAAATTAAGAAGTTCGTGCTTGTTCATGTTAGAATATGTATAAATCCATGCATCTGAACTCAATAAACATTTATTATGCCTATGGGTTTGGCTCATGATGCATCTCTCTCAAACCTGTAGACATTTCGTTTGAATAACTGCTTTTCTATCCACCAGAACACATTCAAGTAGGTGAAAAGTAACAGTGCGTTTTAATTATTGTACTCGTGAAGTTTTTTTAGTGCAATTCTTTTAACAGTGTGTTTGATATATATTTTGTATTTTCGGTTTCATCTTATCTGATATTGCTTTCTTAGCTTCAATTTGTGGTTTTCCAGTGGTCATGTTATATCTAAATACCGTATAGTTAATCAGTTAAACAGAAACATGTCGCATTGTTTTATCTAGTTGGTAGTTTTTTAATGAATTAAGATAATAGAATGGGTTTGGGTTCATGCAAAAAATTGTTTCCTAAATGCGTTTGATTGAGATGTATCTAAATGTCATAAAGCTTCTCGCCTGTTTGACTGAAAATCGGTGTTTGAATAATCCCTACTGTTCTTGCAGCACTTTTGGAAATGATCTTGAACCCACAAGTAACTGGCTGGAAGTAATTTTCAGCATATGCATCGTACTCAGTGGACTATTGCTTTTCACATTATTGATTGGTAACATTCAGGTATGCAAAAATCATTATTATTATAAGTATAAAAAGATGCTCATACTCAAACATGGTGTAACAAATGGGGTCATTCCCAGGTATTCTTACATGCTGTCATGGCAAAGAAGAGAAAGATGCAGCTTAGATGTCGAGATATGGAATGGTGGATGAGGAGGAGGCAGCTGCCATCACGATTAAGACAAAGAGTTCGCCATTTTGAACGTCAGAGATGGGCTGCGATGGGAGGAGAAGATGAGATGGAAATGATCAAAGACTTGCCTGAGGGGCTGAGGAGGGACATCAAGCGCCATCTTTGTCTCGACCTCATTAGAAAGGTAAGTAGTATTCACTGCCGAAAAGTAAAACATGTTGGATAGTATAATACCTATAATAGTTAGTATCCTTAGATGTTAAATCAAGAAAAACAAACGAAAGAAGCTCGTATGTAAAACATTAGTTAACTAAACATTTTGTTATTAATAAGAATGTTGTTGAAGCATTGACTCCATCAGAAGTCATAACAGAACTTTTACTCACTTTCCCAAGAGAAATTTACATAATCACTTTGTGATGTGCAAATACCCTTTTGATATGGCTATTTAATCAACCATAACTAAAAAGTAGTTATTTCTGTTTGACAGGTTCCTTTGTTCCACAACTTGGATGAACTTATTCTTGACAACATCTGTGACAGGGTGAGGCCCTTGGTGTTCTCTAAAGATGAAAAGGTATTAATCATGCAAACAATTTACATCACCAGATGCCAAATTTTCTTCCAAGCCTTTTATGTGCAAAAGACTATCATGTTGTTAATGCCCTTTTGAAACAGATAATCAGAGAAGGTGATCCTGTACCAAGGATGGTGTTCATCGTCCGAGGACGGATGAAACGCAGCCAAAGTCTGAGCAAAGGCATGGTAGCCTCAAGCATTCTTGAGCCAGGAGGGTTTTTGGGTGACGAGCTACTTTCATGGTGCCTTCGCCGGCCGTTTATAGATAGACTTCCGGCCTCCTCAGCCACATTTGTGTGTCTTGAATCAGTAGAAGCCTTTGGCCTAGATGCAGAGCACTTGAGGTACATCACTGATCACTTCAGGTACAAGTTTGCCAACGAGAGGCTGAAGAGAACAGCAAGATATTACTCATCCAATTGGAGAACCTGGGCTGCTGTCAATATTCAATTTGCTTGGAGACGTTACAGGCAGAGGACTAGAGGTCCGGTGACGCCTGTAAGGGAGAGTGGAGGCACTGAGCGCAGGCTCTTGCAATATGCTGCAATGTTCATGTCAATAAGGCCACATGACCATCTTGAATGAAGGCTGCTGTCCATGTTCTTCAAATTGTTGTTGCTTCCTGATCCTCAATAAAACTGTCTCAAGTCCATCAAACCTTATGATTTTTGAGGTTGTCGAAGCCATGGAATCAGTCATGAAATTTATACTAGAAAGCAAGAAAGTGTGAGAAATTGCAAAATCATTGATTCCCTGTTTGTTCATTTTATTGTAAGTTTGACAGTGATTTTTTTCATGGGATTTGCATCTTGAGCAATCTCCTGTCGAGGCTTCTAGTGCTTAATATAATAACTGATTGAGAAGAACTAGTCAGATTTAGTTACATTATTGTACGAGAATTTACCCTGCGATACAAAAGGGTGACATAGGTTCAATTCTTACGGAATTCATGTTTCGAGAGAGAGACAATGAACTTTAGATGGGACCAAGTCTCACACTTGATCCAATATTTATGGAATACTTTAAGATCTAACCAAGAAGTCCAAAACTCTAAATATGAGATTACATAAGGAAAAAAAGAAGGAAAATAGATTTTACTGAGTAAACTATGTTCGAGTAATTATTTGATTTCACAATACAGACTAAATTGAGGTCACACCATCAGTAATTTAAATGTAAATTTAGTTTATACAAACTAATTGCCTAAATTTAATACTTATGATTTCTAATTGTTTGTGAATAGCATGAAATTATTTAAATATTTGAAAAACCATTAAAGTGAAAAACATCAGACATACATCGATTTTTAATTTAATGCAAGTCTCTCACATGACTTGTAAGATCTTAATCTATAAAAATTGGTAATTTTGGAAACCAGGAGAAAGTATGCATTTCATAATAAATTTTACGAACAGAAAAAATTGTAAAATCATATATGAGTGAAGTGAAGGAAGAGCATAAAGTGGTTTGCGTCCTTGTGAAATGCCTTATAACAGGAGAAAAACTAGTGGGGAAGAACAGAGTTAAGACAGAACAGAACAGAACAGAACAGAGCCCTTCCTATGTTTTCGGCTGTGTTGTGTCCAAATTTGGCGATATTGTGATGAAATGAGGTCATCATTACCTCTAAATATGGAAAATCATTTCTGCCAATCCCATTCCCAAATTTCTCTCTCTGTTGTTACCAACCTAACCTATCACAACATGGGTCATGAAGGTCCTCATCATTTCACCTCCTCATCAGCTTCTCTAGGGTCTCCTACATTCCTTTGGAGCCCTAGGTTTTGCTGTTTTATGCTATTCCAATTTCAGAGCCCCGATCTGCAGCTACATGTTCCGCTTAATTAAGTATCATCATTGATCACAACCACTCTCTCTCTCTCCCTCTCCCTCTCTCTCTCTCTCCCTCTCTGTCTTTTGTTTTCGTTTTTTCATTGTGGGATAATGTGGCTGTGAAAAATCACATATTTTTTCTGATGGTAGTAATCTGGGAAGGAAAATTTACGCCCAAATGTTTTATCTTTTTGAAAAGAGAATCTTAGAACAAAAAATATACAAAATTTGATAACTTTCGCCCGACCGTTTGTTCATCTTGTACTAATCGATCATAAATGCAATTTATAATTGATACTTTGGAGGATGTACTCTCTTGCTTATTTCTGTGATATTGTGTCGTAATTATCAACATTATGGAAAATTGCGGACAAATATGGGCACGTTGCGTTGTGGAGACCTCAAAAGCCATAATATCAAAGACTATGGTTTAAAACCTTTAACAGCCTGATGTTGCTTGAAACTTTTACAATTTTTGTTAAATGATTAGTATAATGGCAACTTCTATATAATGTTGTTTGAATTGTATTCAATTCTTAGTATAATATGAAAAAAAGAACCGACAAATACTTGCAATGCTTCCTTGTTTTCTGAGTTAGGTGAAAGCTTTTGTTGCTTCCATGAATACTTGTAATAAATAGAGTAGAATATGTAGCATAAAGCTTCATGAATGAATGATCAATAATGGCTTAAAATAAGTCAAATTTCTCAACATTTTTGTTTTATGTTTGTCTTTCCCAACAACTATGATAGGACTAGTCTCCTTTGAATCAAATCTCATCTCTCTTAATATTTATTGGTGACATTATCTCACTTCCCTTTTAGACAGTTCACTGTTTTTCTTTTCTTTTTCTTTTTGATTGTGCATCTAACCCTTATCACTCTATATTTTACAAACTCTTTTATTTTTTTGTCATAGGTTCCTTGTCAGTGTGGAACCTGGCATATCAACCAAATGGGATTGAAACTTACAAAGCAGGAACCACCCAAAGCTGAGGACCTAAGTATACATCATCACATGATCAATTACCTAACCAAGAATTTTATTCGTAACTTGGTATCTAAGCAACGTAGAAGAATGCTTATAGCTGGTTATGATCTTGACATGTCATATATCACCGATAGAGTATTAGCAATGTCATTTCCTTCTCAACGAATGCGAGCAATGTATCGAAATCCTCTCTGGCAGGTTAAATCTGTGTTGGACATGAGACATTATGAGCATTATAAGGTGCACCTTCAACTCGTAGTCATGTATAGAGCATATCGTTTTTCTTGTCTACAATGTATTGGAAATTCATCATGATTATCCGTACTTGTATAGTGGTGCTCTAATTTGTATGTCTATTGAACTATATTGTTCATTTACATTTTTTGGATATCAATCATTGGATGTTTTGTTCTATAAATTCAGAATTTCTTTTAGTGTGTCTTTGTCATTTAATCTAGTCTTGGGCATTGGCAGTGTTAGTTTCTTGTACCAATCTTTCAAATGGAACTGATGTCATGTTTATTTGATGAAAAAAACCAGATCTATCCCCTTGAATTCAGACCAATTATTTGTGTACTTGTGATACATAGAGGTCGCTTGTGGGTTATTATGATTTTCGTTTTTCATTTCTTGTTACTGATATTTACTTTTCTTCATTTGTCTGATATAACTAACATCTTCATGAAAGTGGATGAAACTATTTTTACCTATTTTTTCATGTTTACTGTGAAGACTAATCAAGAATCTTTTTTCTTGTTCAATCTTCTGACTAGGTATCAATGACAAATGACAATTGTAGAGGCTGTTGTTTGTACTTATCATTCTACTTGTTTCCTATCCCACCATCACTCATTGTTGTAGCTAATGAATACCACTTCTAAAATTTTCAGATCTATAATCTCTGTATAGAAGAAAGTTATGATCCTGCTCACTTTTATGGACGTGTGGAAGCATACCCCTTTGATGATAACCATGTGCCATCTCTTGAAATGATTAGAGATTTCTGTGAAAGTGTGGATTCATGGCTGTCAAGTGACCCAAAAAATATTGCTGTTATTCATTGCATGGTATGAGAGGTCACACTTCCTGTTAGAATCATTAGCAAATTTCAAATAAGATTTAGAATTTATCACATTAAATTTTGGGGGAATAAAAAACTAAATAAATATCACAATATGCTGCTACAAATGGGCTTAAGTTGTTATGGACTTCACTTCATCTTCAGAATTAAACCTTCACTTATCTGAATTAGTTTTAAAGTTGTTTGAAAGTTTGCCACAAATGGCCTTAAGTTCTTATGGACTTATGGCTATTCACTCTTGATGATCCTAGAAGCTTATATTTGATACTTCATGAAGATTGTGCAGACTTGTTTCGCTGTAAACTACTTATAAATCAGAGCCCTCTTATATATCAATGTAATTTAAAAATAAGCGAAATTTTGGTTGGGTGCTTCCAAGATTAATTAGTTTGCTACAAAGAAGAGAATTCTTTAGATGTTAAATTTAAGAGCAAAATACTTTCTCCTCTAGCACATCGAACTACAACTAGCTACATTTTTTCTTATTTGTATTCTTTGGTATTATGCAGGCAGGAAAAGGTAGAACAGGATTAATGGTGTGTGCATACTTAACTTATTGCGGCATGTCAGCAGATGAGGCTCTTCAACTGTATGCAGACAGACGAACAACCAATAATGAAGGAGTAAGTTAAATTAGGTATAGTTCCAACAATTTTAAAAGTAAATCTATCTTCACTAACAAAAGTTTTTGGTAATGTTTATCATTTTCTAGAAAGCAATGACTATACACTAATGGTAAACTGATAAGAAATGGATCTGAATGTGAAAATAATATCTACTTTCTTTCAAATCAAGGAAATTAATCAAAGAATTTAGTTCACTTAATGTTATTGCCTATGTGGGATCAGGTATCAATACCAAGTCAAAGACGATATGTGGCATATTGGGACAGTCTACTTTCAAATTGTGTCCCAAGAGAAACTGGAAATGGAACACTAAAAGTGAAGTTGCCTCTACCGTCTAGCAGAGAATTACGGCGAATCCGGCTTTATGATACAGTCAACATTGACACTATATTCTTTGTCATCTCAGAACTACAAGAGGCTAGTTCACCACAATTTATGATACAACAATGTTTGGAATACTGAATTATCTTTCTGGAATGGTTTATAAAGGCCACATTATATTTATTTTCTTGTTGGCATGCTAATTTTCACTTACTGAGGGCATGCTAATTTGGATTTTTTACATGTTAATAGTCTCATTTAGGTTGGAATACTTGTACAAAACTGGTAATTGAGCTACTAATTATTACTATTTCCCAACACATCTGTAGGATATATGAGCATCCCTAAATAATGAATTAGATATAAGACTTGATTTTTATTCTCATCAAGATGGGTTTTGTTCACAGATTCCTAATCAGGTGTATCGTCCACCAGTGGAAGCTTACCGTAGCAGCTGTAGACAGATTAAGAAAGGGTATCAGAGAAACAACAGCCCTCGCTATTATATATCTGTTCTTGAAGATGATAGTGATGGAAAGCAATCAGAAACAGAAGAACCTCGCATTGTAGTTCAAATGGACACAGAGAGTCCTGTTATATACCAGAAGTCATGTTTGGACCATTACTTTGATAAACCTATAAAAGTAAGTAATCAATGACCAAGAATTTAGTCCTTTTGCAATCAGTTTCTTTCCTAGCACCCTTGTATTGGTTTTGCTCATTTATGATTTACAAATTGTGAAAAAAGAATATGAAACTGCACAACATCAAGAAGTATTGGTTTTCGGTCATGGAATTCTTTTACTAATATCCATTTTCACTTCTACCAGCAAATGTTCTGATTTCACTTTAAATATTTGGACAGGTAAGTGGAGATGTACGTGTCATATTCTATGAGAAAATGATAGGTGGTCGCCTTTTCTACTGCTGTTTTAATACAGCTTTTATTAAGAACAGCTTGCTACAGGTAATCTCATCGCATCCTTTATTCTTGGTATTTTTTGTATGCTGATATATTTAGATGGAAAGGAATTATAGCCTCAAATTTGATCAAAACCAAAATAGCAAGAATATGTCCTTTGTCATGCAAAATCTTTTCAAGGTGAGGCTTATAAAACACTGGTATTATGCTAGTAAACAAGGAAATATAAGTGAGTAGACAAAACAAACTAGGTTATCATGATTTTAACTACAGGATATTATTTTAGAAATACAACTTCGAATATGAAATGAACTTCATATGGCATGTCATGTACAATTAAGTAGAGAATCTAGGGTGTTGACAGTGTTCCCTTTTGTATTTTGTAGCTCACAGTACAAGAGTTGGACAAAGTTGGGAAGAAGGGAAGCTCAATATGTGGTCCTGACTTCTGCCTAGAATTATTGTTTGGTCCTGCTAATACAGGATATTCGTCATCAAATATATCCAATGATGAACACTCTAGTGATGATTCTTTATAATACTATTTCTAAAAATCTTTACATATTATGAAAAGTCCATATCCAATTAACTTGTGTAATGTTTTCCTGCAAAATGATCCCAACCATGAGTCCCTCACAGTGCCATGTAGCAAGTGCATTCATTCCTCCAACTGTCTTGCTGTATATGTTTTCATTGGCGAAAGGCATGGGGAGTAAGTGTAATTTTTTGTATTATGTTAGTCATTGAGTAGCATTTGGCTGAAGATGAGGTTGAGAGCCTTTTAATGCAAAATTTCACCAATTTTCTTGTTGGATTTAGTTTCAATGTTCAAACAAATTAAAGAATCATCGGTTCGTGGAAAAATACGTCTAGGGTTTGATGACAACAGTTTAAAAATTAGCATTCTTATAACGGTTTAGCAACCTTTTAATGATAGTTTAAAGTTCTTTTTACTGAGGGTGGACCAAAAGTAAACACTTTCAGTACAGTTTAGTCGAACATGGATAAATTTTCAGTGCAATTCTATCAAGTTTTAGACACTGCAAAAAATTAGCAGTTTAGTGATTCTCTGGTACATCTGTTTCTTCCTCTTGGGGCTATTCTCTTATAGTAAAACAAATATCCAGTGCGTTCAAAAAAGGATGTTCGATTAACATTTCTCAGCATTATTACACCACCTTCGTTTCTTTAGTAAATCAAAAGTTTGAGAAAACAGCTATGCCAATTCAAAATCATGGTAAATGCAAATTGTTTTCGATGATCCTTTTGAACTGGTTATAATAGAGAATCAGACGAGATAGATGGAGTTTTGGTATACTTAACATAAATAGTTAGTAGTGATTTAAAGAAAGTAATAGGAACCATAAGTATTGGGATGTCATAAGATAGAAGCGAAAAGATTTAAGAGGAAATAAAAGTGGGTGAGAAGAATGCAAAGATTTTACTAAGGCAAATAAAAATAAAAAATAACTTTTCATTTTCTACTCTCATCCGAATAATACATTAGACATGGTAATGCCTGGAAAAATCCACATAAAAAAAAATACCATTACAATTTGGATGGCATCATTCCCCTTTCTAAGTACATTGGTTAAGGAAATAATCTATACTCTTAAACAGAAGCTGGGTAGTTGGTAAGGTCCCCATTGTAATCTGCGAGCCTTGCACACCATGTTTCAACTTAAGCTACTTTGTCGGAATCAATCTAGTATCTAGTTTGTCTCCTTGTCGAGGACAAACAAGCAGCCAAGCATACAATCAGAAGTTTGACTTCCTGTTGTTGTTAGGTCAATGTTGCTGCTTTACGCATTGCATAATCCTCGACAATACTGATCGAACTCTTGCTATGGCGGAGTGAAAACTCTGCAAGTAGAATCTGGCATTCTTCTACAGTCAGATCACCATGATGGCCCTGCATATGTTGCAGAAAATTCAGCCCCTAAGATGTCACAAGGCATACAGCAAACTTTGATGATGGCATAAAAAATTGATTGAACAATAAATCTTGTTTATATCTTTGTTTACACGAAAAATCAATTGTGATTATGTGCTATGCTCACAAATATTTCCAAAGAGTTTCCATTTCCTATTTGTATATGCAGGGATTAAACAGCTCTGATGTAATTTTTTTATCCTTTTTGGCTCACTGTTTTCTTTCAGGATACCTGATTTGCCCTCAACCACATTTGTACAATTGTACCTTTTATCGCTTCTATCAATTCCTTCTTTGAAACAAAAAAAAAATAAAAATTCTATGATAAACTTAATAATTTAATCTATAGGTTTTCAAGATTAATCAAATTTAGAAGTACAAAACTGAGAAGCAGCTTTTTCAATTCCTTGAATTCAGACTAAATGAAATATTCTCTTTAATTCATCAGATGGAGACAGTAAAGAATAAAGATTTGCCAAAATCACTATTAAAATAACAAAATCCAGATATTAGATTCCAATATACGACTCTTCATTGATCACCTCATAAAGTACATAACTAAAATCATTACCATGCGAGATATTCTATTACAAACAGCATGATGCATGAGGATTCCAGCAGCGACTGAAACATTGAAAGAGTCCACCATTCCTGCCATTGGAATACTGCAGTGCAAATCTGACAACTCCAATGCCTCATCACTAATACCCCTGCAACGTGAACATAATCATTGTTAAATACATACGAAACCTGAACAAAAGTAGAAGCCAAGTCACGGGAAATATAACAACTATTTAACATTTTCTTTAAAAGTCAAGACTGTTGGTGATTCCCTGACCACTTCAGTTAATATTCAGTAGACATGAATAAATGACAGTACATTGGGCTCACGTTTGCGTTGTCTAAAGTATTACACGGAATTTTCTTTATCCAATGGTTTACAAAATTAAGTATAGCACATCAAGAGAATGCAGGAATTAACCTATTTTCATTTCCGACCACGATTGCAGTTGGGTGCGACCAGTCTAAGTCATGAATAGAAACCTATACACAACAAGAAAAATGTGAGTAACATAAACTGACATATCAATTAAAAATTTTCAACATTTAGTTTAACGATTTATGATAATGAAAATCAACAATGAATATAAGGCACTAATATATACTATTATAACGGGCTGCACAAAATATCTCTAGAAATACCCATGTTAGAGATTCAACAAAGTTTTAACTTTTACTTAACACCATATGCACCTTTAACAGACAAATCATACCGCATCCATTCCCACATGAGTAGTGGCAATTCGATAACCACGTGATTTTAACATTTTAAAGCACTCCTTCGTAGAATCCCACAGTTCAATGTCCAACCATTTCTCTGCACCCATGCTTACATGTCGATTATCCTTATACCTGCAACAAGGAAGCCAGACAAAACATTTCAACCAAAAGAGTCTCCTAACTTCAGTTACACTTGATAATATCGAAATCATAACCTAAGACCCATCCCATAATCACCAGAGATAACACCAGCAGTTTCAACAATGACTAAACAACACAATTCAGAACTCATAATAATAATGCCTTAACATATCTCCGAAACTTTATGCATTGACATCAGTTTTCTATTAACAGGACCAGGAACCAAAAACATGAAGTCCGGAAAAGGGTATAGTGCCATCACATTAGTTCCTAATCCTAAGAAAACTCCAACGAAGTCTGAAATTTCAAGTTGCTTCACGTGAGTCCCTAAATTCCCAAACCGCTTACTGTCATGTTAATCCCTAAACATACCTTAATAATATTACATAATTAATTTATTTTTTTAATTTTGGATTAATGTTATTGATAGATTACATTCGGGAATTAAAATGATGCTTTCCTCTCTCTAAACTCGAAGCTAAAATATCTGCATTGCTGATTTAAATCATGGCTACCTACTATGAATCGTGATACTCTCTGATACGTCAAATATGAGTAGAAAAACTAAACCTATCTGAGAATGAAACGAGAGTGCTCCTAAAATTTCACCTCTACAATGTCAACAACACCTTTTGTTGGTGTCACACGACACGACGTGGACGGACTGAACGCCGAGAGCGTCGGCGGACCGGAAAGCAGCAGAGACGTTGCCAAAGTCGCAGAGCCCTTCGACGACAAGGCAGACGGAATAGCTCCGGTTCCGAACCACGCTCCCAAACCTCCGCCACCGGTCCTCAGAGATGCAGGGCGCGAGGACCTCGACGACCTCGGCGCTGGTCAAAACGGTGCCATTTTGACAGCGGAAGGCATCGAGGTAGGGGAACCAGCGAGGCAGGTGAGATTGGTGAGGAAGAAGAAGCTTGCGGTCCATTTTCATGAGCGTGGAGACACCGTCGGGGCTGGTGAGGAGGTGGTGGACGGTCGGAGATTGGAGTTCGGATTCTTCCGCGGTTAGGGCTGACGTGGAACATTTCCGAGTGAGGGTTAGACGTTGATGTGGTAGGATAAAGGTTCGTTTGAAGAAGGAAGAAGAAGAAGAAGAAGAAGAAGCGAACGGAAAACACGTGAGGGTTTTGCAAGCACTCATTTGCAGTTGCAGAGTTCAACCACACGATTCTCTCGTTTTCCGTTGATAAGAAAAATAGTAGGAGACAGAGGCAACAAATTTAAAATTAGGGCTAAATATGATTTTTTGTAGTATTCATAGGGTAAAACATGATTGCAATTTAAAAATCATTATTTTATTTAATTAACAACAGTTTGGAAATATCATAGTGACGAAGAGCTGAAAGCAAAACTATACGTTACCCCACAAGTGTTAAAGTGGCTATAAAAACAGCACGTAAATAAGGAAACCAAAACAGAGAAAAAAAAACATATACAGAACTGCATTAACCGACATTAACATGGAATTGTGTTTCTCAGAGAAGGACACTGAAACCACCCTCCGTGCCATGGTGCTGGGTTCCAACGTGGTGTTTCCCGCGGCTCTAAACGCTGCAATTGAGCTCAACGTGTTTGACATAATTGCGAAGGAAGGTTCAGCGGAGAGTGGTGGGTTCATGTCACCCCCTGAAATCGCTTCCAAGTTATTGATACCAAGACAACAACAACACCACCGTGATTTGGCCAATCGACTGGAGCGTTTGTTGCGATTGCTTGCTAGCTACTCTCTTCTCACTGTTTCTTCTCGCAGCGACGGAGATGGTGGCAGCGTGAGAGTTTATGGAGTTTCCGAATCGGGTAAATACTTCGTGCGTGATGAAAATGGTGATGGTTACCTCGCTTCTTTCACTTCGTTTCTGTGTCACCCTGCATTATCAGGGGTGTGGTAAGTGTTTTCATTAGTAAATTAGTAATCATCGTTTGCAAGATATATTTGTATGAATTGAACTGCACGAAATTTATTATAATATCAGATAAGTATAAATTAACCATTATTTTTACTGTTTAAGTTAATAACTATGGTTGACTTAAAGAAAAACTTCTATTAGTAGAGCACCTGACCAGAAGTGTTTGGAAATAAAAATTGGCTCTTAGAGTAATTTGATTCAAGTTGCTCAAGGGCATTGTTTAAATTAAGAGACTGATCTGTTTTTTCATTGGAGATGACATAAGTGAAAGAGTGAGGTGATTAAGTTTAGATTTAGAGGTTTTTAAATTGAGAATTTGTTTGCATGACAGGCAGATTAACTCGGTGAATTTTAATAATGTAATGTAGATTTAATAACATCGATGTTTTTAAGAATGAAAAAATAACTTCTTGTTTAAAAGATCATTGTGATGAATTGATTTAACTCTCATAATGTAAGCATGAATCTTATCATTTGAATGATCTAAAAGCTTTTGAAATGTTTTCTTATTAAAATAAGAAGAAATATGATTTAGAAATGCTGACTTTGCCGTAATGTAGGCTGAATTTTAAGGAAGTGGTTATTGATCCTGAGATTGACCTATTCAAGAAGGTTCATGGAATGTCCAAGTTCGAATACTTTGGGAAATATCCTGAAATAAACCACGTATTTAACACAGCAATGCATGACATTTGCACCACCCACATGAAAAAAATACTTGAAGTATACACAGGATACGAGGGCATATCAACTTTGGTTGATGTAGGAGGTGGAATTGGACAGTGTCTCAAAATAATCATCTCCAAATACCCTTCAATTAAGGGAATTAATTTTGACCTCCCACATGTAATTGAAAACTCATCACCCATTCCAGGTAAACCAATAAAACTTACTTATTTCTGGGCATGTAATTGATCAATCACCTTTACCATAACTGTGACGGCTCGTTCATTTAGGGGTTGAGCATGTTGGGGGGAATATGTTTGAAGGTGTTCCACAGGGTGACGCAATTATGCTTAAGGTTAGTAAACATATTACCTAAACTTCAATGATCTTTTTCTATCAGATGTGTAATGAAGAACCAACCAATTTTTATTTTCTGTGTGTTTGTACTTTGCTAACATTGTTACAGGCTATAACCCATAATTGGTCCGATGAAAAAGTCATAGAACTTTTGAGCAATTGTCACAAAGCTTTGCCACCAAAGGGAAAGGTCATTGTTGGGGATTTCATACTGCCAGAAGATCCAGAACCCACAAATGAACATAAAATGATTTCAATTCTTGATAACATCATGTTTATTACTCCTGGTGGAAGGGAAAGAACTGAGAAAGAATTTGATAGTCTGGGCAAGAGTTCTGGATTTTCTAGGTTTGAAGTTGTCTGTCGAGCTTTCTCTACAATGGCTGTGATGGAATTTTACAAATAAGTACACCGTGTCAGTAATAATTTGGCAGTTCAAATTCGAATAAAAAGAGAACATGAATTTCCTTATGCCACTATTGTACCAAATAGTAAGTTAAAATAATATCTTTTGAGACATGTTTTTATATTCTGCTTAACGTGATTCTGCCATTTTTTGAACTATCACTAGACAAAAGTAAATGAGTAGGTATAACATATAACAGACGACGATTCAATGACTGAAAGCATATCAAGCCAAATCTTAGTATAAAAGTTCGTTTTAAGGAGTACATTTCTATGAAACAGCAAAAGAGTCAAGAAGAAATATTGCTTTTTGAGATGACATCAAAGGATATTCCATTTTGTTGAAGTCTTTCCTGGAGATCAGTTGGACCAAAGATAATCCCAGGAGGGTAAACTCCTCCTTTTGGAAGGTTCTCGCGTTGGCTGAGAAGAATGAGAGCACACTGAATAAGAATTATTGGTGTAGTTAGATATCCAACTTCAGGTCCCATTACCCTTGTTACAATCTCCATGTTAGGTTTTGTGTTTCCCTGAGCAGCAATAGTCCTATCACTAAAACCATGTCCAACAAACCACATCTTGAAGGAAGCACTTGCCACCTCCTCTTCAGAGGGGCCCTTCTTCCTGAACCAACCAAGGCTGAATATTTCAGGAAATTTCAAAAGAAGCCACCTTCCAAAACTAGTGCTTCCTAAAAGACCAATGAAAACTCCAACCATGATGATTCGGAGAATGCCCAACAAAGATTTTGTGCCTATTTTCACACCAAAATGAGCTGGCTTCACAGTTGACCAGAAGGCTTCTCTTTTCTCAACCATTTCAGCACTCTCACTCAGCCCAGGGAGACCCTGAGGGTTTTCTGTCAGAGTTGACAGAGTTCTCCGAACTACAATTGAATCTGCTGAAGGTAGCTTCACTGCCCAAAGGCCAATTTTCTTCTGTTTCTCTATAGTTTCTCCTTTTGAAGGAGGAGGTCCAGGGATCTACAACCATGAAAATGTAAGTTCTTAAATGACACAATTTTAACGAGTTAGTAGTGAACACTATAAACAATAACTTAAGTTAATCTCCGTCAAAGACATGGTGACTAAATTAGAAAAGAAAAGCAAGAAAGAAGGAGAAAAGGATGATAGTGTGCTCAAGTAATTATAGATCTTATGAAAAAATGACAATAATCCACTATGAAAGTAAGAACTAAGAAGCATACTTTTACACGACGACATATTTTCCGTTAAACAACATTTACACATAATATTAATAACTGTCCAATTCTCATTCATATATATACCTTGTACAACTCTAGGAGAGACCTTCGAAAATCAGATTTCTATAATAACTAAATTAACTTCTATTGTTCTGACAATGGATACCTTTAACTGATATTTCCATAGCCATCATTTACAGATAGCGGTAGGCAGCAGGTGAATCCAAAACACTGTAGTGAGATAGCATACAGCAAGAATGCTACTATTTTAGATTTGTTTACATATTCAATAATTATTACTAGACACCTATGGATGCTGAAGAATTGAAAAAGAAAAAGAAAAATCCATAAAGTATTCAATCAACAATGAAAAGTTAAACATATCAAGCAAAATATACAAGTGTAACAACAAAATCAAGGAAATAAACGTTTAAGTCTTGAAGTAACCAAACATTAAAATTCAAATAAAAGTTTTTTAATATCACTTTCATCACTGCTAAAGTTCTAAAGATCTTTTCCTATCCCTCGTTTTCAGTTTCATAACACCCATGACCTTCTGTGGTTATGTTGATTTTGAATCCAAGAAAACAAAAATGAGAAGAAAAAAAAAAGATCAAGTGGTAATGTCACCTGAGGCCTAGGTTTTCTAGGCCGCGACCTTCTGAGTTGCTGCAACATGTGCGCATTGGCGACGCCGAGAACCGCGGATTCGTAAGTGGCAAAGTTTCCCACAATTCTCTTCTCCGATTCCAGCGCCACGTAAGCCTCCACACGGTTCGGCGCCGCGGGCTCCACCCACTGCCTCGAGTTGAACATCACGCCGAGCTCCGCGGGCACGGAGTCGAAGCCGCAGGCCGAGATCACGAGCGCCCCGCTCTCCTTCGCGTGGTCGTGGTACTTGGCCTCGACGCGCTCCATGAACTCAGGCTCGCCGGAGATGTCAAGGTAGTCGCAGCCGGCGGCCGCGCAGGCAGCGACGACAGGCTCGCCATGGAGGCGGAAGGGACCGACACAGTTGAGGAGGAGGCGCGTGCGGGCGCAGAGGGCGCGGAGGGAGGAAGGGTCGGAGGTGTCGGCGGTGAGGATGGGAAGCGAGAGTTGAGGGTTGGGCCGGGAGGCCCATTCCAGGGCCTGGGAAAGCTTTCGCGGGCTTCGGCCCGCTATGGCGATGGACTTGAGCGGCGAGGATGGGGTGTTAAGGAATTTGAGAGCTTCTCGGAGAACGTATTTGCCTGTGAATCCTGACGCCCCGAGTATTACAACATCGAAACGACCACCGTTTTGCTCTTCCTCCATGTCTGCTACAAGTAAGTAACCCAACCACACCTCCACACTCTTCTTCCCCTCGCCTTTCGGTGGTTCTCCCAATAAATATGTACTTATGTGTGATTATTCTTCGATAATTGATTTATAATATGCAATATTTGCCCTTTTACATGTTTATTATGGTCATGGTAATATAAATCCCAAGTCCTTGTTGAATGAGCAATACATTTAGGAATTGTGTTAAATTGAGTAGATGTTTGGTAGCGGAGTTAGATTAGATTAAGTTCAATTGAAATCCATTAATTTGGACAGTTAAACATACCAAAAGACAATAATTAGGAAAATAATTATAATTTACAACGCTGACAGATAGTAACTGTCACATTTCGATTCACATCACCTTTCTTCTGGACATAAGCCCAAGAACTTCATCCCAAAGCCCAACACTTCCGACTCTGCCAAGCCCAACAACACTTGGGCTACATGCAGCGACGGTCCAATAGCCAGCCCTTATCTCATCTCTGAGTTGGTCTCTCTCCCAGCCACAGTAGCCATCAAAGAACCTAAACTCCCCAAGCCCAACGACATTTCTCTTGACCATTTCCGCAGCACAACCCACACTCTCTTTTGCCCCATAATACAAGCCCTTCATCACTTCTTCAAACACCCCACTCTTCCCCACTCCATCATCACCACCCTCACCCTCTTTTGGACTCAATAGAAACAGCCCTTCCTCCAAGGGACCCCCAAAGAACAAGGGACTGTTGGAAAACGTCCCCTCCACATCTAACGCCGTTGATCTCGTCTCTTTGATGGACATCAGGGACGGTCTATTCAGGATGAGCCCCGATGGCCCTATGGGCCCGGTTGACAGCAGAAGGATCACCGTCCGCTCGAAGATGTGGACCCCATCCAGCTTTTCGGTCGCAATTAGCAAGCACCCCTTTTCGGGCTCGTGGATTACGTGGGCCCATTTATCGGCAATGGTGATGGCTGGAGGATGATCCACCACAGTGTCTGGATCATTCATCTTAGAAACCTCCTCCGGCCTTTGCAATTGCTCTCCCGCCACCAGTTTTGCACGGAAAGATCGCCAATCACCACTTAGTCTGGGCTTCTCATCATCATACAACGGTGACGATGATGACATGTGGCAACCTATCATGAGATTTGAAGCTTTTTTAAGATTAAAAACATTGTATTAAGAGCAAGATGTTAGTGTGAGGAACTTACATGATATGGGAAATGGGGTTGTAACTTTTGTAGAGTGGAAAGGTTGAAAAGATCGCTTGGAGTGTGATAGAGAGGCGTTTCTGGCAGTGGGGATGACTTGATCTGTGGATATGGCGAAGGAATTGTGGGAGAGAAAACATGCTTCCATGTTTGTTTTTGGACAGATAACAAGAGTGAAATGAAATGAATTGATGAGAATTCTGTAGAATGTGTATAAATGTAGAATGAGGCTTAATGTGCACCACAAATTTATTTTGTACGGTATCTACATCTTTTTTATATTTTTTGACAGTGGCATCTAATCCAAGTTGGGTGTCTCTGAAGTATGGGTCATTGGATAAACACGTAGGGTTCTTTATTTGGTAGTGTTGGATGGATCAAACCCTTTTTTGGCTATGTGTCAACTTCTTTGCCACTAACTTGTTTCTACACCAACTTCCAACTTTGAAAATTTTCACAACTTGTGGACGTTGGAAAATGTCATCATAGAGAACTACACGTAGGATTCAAAAGATAAAAAGAGAGTAGGATATTAGTCTTGTATTACTTTCTGAGGATTCCTCAAAATTATCATCAAACTCCTTTTTTATCCATAATCCAATACATTTATTTATTTGAAAAACAATGACACCCCATAATTTTTTGACAAATATTAGATTATGTATTCCTATGAGGTTCCTTCAGATTTTTGCAAAAAAGAGTTGAGTGATTTATTTTTGTTTTTGTCATATCATTGTGGGAAGCAAAGATAATATATTAAGTAATTTGTTGAACAGACGTATTCTAACCGTACTGAGTAACTATAATGAAAGTTACTTAATAAATATACTATAAAAATAATTGTAAATGGGATAACATATTGTCAGATTATCATAACTATATTATCTATTTTTACAAAATAAGGTACTTAATTTTTCTAGAGCTAAGAGCTTTTATATAAGGAATATTTGACATAGCTTTTTCCTTTAATTGAAAAGAAAACAAAAAGCGAGAAATAAGCTAACCCAAACATACCGAGTACACTTCCCAGAGAAAAATAATTCAGAATCAAAAGTATCGAATAACATTTATTGCAGAAAAAGAAAGAGGTTTCAAGCTACTTACGGTTCAGAGTGTCACCATGAGATCTTTTGGCCATCAAAGAGAAGTTAACTGGGATGAATATATATAAAAAAGGAAAAAGTCTCTTTAACACTTCAACACTAGTTTATGATTAGTCCATTTCAAATATTTTAAAATAAATCCAAACAAACCAATAAAACAGTAACACATATTCTATTATAAAAACATTATTAAAAAAAGTTATTAAAATATGTGTTAAATGTATAGCAGTACAATATTTTGTTTTTTAGGAAGGAATTTAAGAATGAATTGATTTTTATTTTTTTAGAGAATTAATAATGAATGAAAATAAATTTAAATGTAAAGTTTATGAAAATTAATGTAAAATTTGATAAATGTGATAAATTAAAAAATATTATTTAATTAATAAAAATTAAAAATTATTAAAATATCATAAAAGTAATATAAAATAATAATTATTAATATTATATTTAATTGTAAAAATATGTGTGAAGAATAAAAAAATAAAAATTAATTTAGTAAATTGAAATAATTATAACAACTACATTCAACGTACTTAAATCACATCAAACAGCCATACCAATCTTCAAATTTTATCTTTTCAATCCACCAGATATTTATTAAAAAAAAAAATACGCTTGCTTTCAACGTTAATTTTACTATGCATCAGGCAGATTCTTAGCAAATCAATAACACCCAATATCCATACATCAAATGCAAAATTACAACAGCATTATTAGCATATATAAGCTTTATAACCATTAGAAACAGTACCAGAAAGTCCTGAAATAGCAATACTACTATTTAACACTACTTCTCTGCAGAGTGTTTATAACCAACGAGATTTGCATATACTTTCACATACCCTTCTTCTAGGTTAAAAAATTTTCCCAGCAACCTTTTAACACTTAAAACAACCCCTATCCTCAAATTATAACATTATCTCAAAAATCTGAAATACAAAGTATCAACACATAACACTTACAAAAATTTATGCTAACTCAACTAACAATTATTCAAAACACAGTATCTTTTAATGGTTATCCTAGTTCACTGGTTTAGTATATATAACTGATGTAACTAGTTTAATCAACCTATACCCATACATACATTCTCTATGTTATTTTGATCACAGACCCAATACATCCAGAAAACTCATTTCAGCATGCAAGATTCATTAGTAAAACATTGGTTTCGTCTTATCATATGATGCTCAGATTAATTAAACAATTTATTTCCAGATTCAAATCAATAATTCCCTTCCTTAGACTAGCATTATATCCATGATTTGGTTTTCAGAATATCACACCACATAGTTCGACTAAGTTTCAGAATGCTTATGATACTCGCATGTCAATTTGAACATACGATAGGCAGCTTTAGTTTATGCAAGATTATCTACTAATTAGAATACTCTTAATACAGTTTTCAACCCAATTCAGAACTCATTCTGACATATATCAGTGTAGCAAACTCATACACGCATAAGATACAGCTAATCAGGTTAAAAAAAACATGACGCACAATGATTCAGAGTATCGGTTTTGTTGATATCTGGGCAATCTAAGCTCGAGGGGTAAGGTTAAATAAGCCTCATCAGATGGAGGAAAAAAGAATATAATTCTAAAATTAGGAAAACATAACAGAAAGACGAGATTCCTTTGCTAAAATTCAACAAGAAAAAAAACCCCATAATCTCTTTGCGCATGTTAAGACTATAGAGAATGACAACAAATCTGTTTGAGTGGTAATAAAAAACAGGAAAGTAGCCATAGCTGCCCATAATATCATTTAGATTAGATAAGACTTTTCTTCTATACACCTCATTTTGATTTTTATGTTACTTTTGCCCTCTGAAATAGGGCTCTAAAATGCACGCTTGCCCTCTGAAGATGCGTATTTATTTTGCTAACTCCATTACTATTATAATTGCAAAAAATTCTACACTTTCTCCAGCATAATTTGTATGCCGATGCAGCAAATCTTACTCAGAGAGCAAAACACTCGCGTGCCAATATGGACTCCATCACTCTCACTGCAGCATGGACTCTCGGGCTGCTGGATGAACCATGGGAGACTATATGCCTCACGACGACCTTGCATAAAAATGGTTTCATAATTCTCAAGCAGGTGAACTGAGAGAAAAATCAGTGCTCACCAATCAGTTCAAGCCTAATTTATTTTTCTCTCAATAATACTCGCAATCAAAGTAAACAATGAGAATGTTGATATTTCATGGCAAGTAAGATGATTTTAAAAGGAGTATATGTTCTTGTATAACTGATTTCTTTTAGTATGTCACTTCCACCTCGGTATAAACTACTATATTGAGCAACCTAACGTTATTTCCTCTGATGATACTAACTTCAGGAGCAAGGCAAAGTTTGAGATGGAACCAAATACGGGAGTGACATTTGAGGATGTAGCAGGAGTTGATGAAGCCAAGCAAGATTTCCAAGAGATTGTTGAGTTCTTGAAGACCCCAGAGAAGTTTTCAGCCGTTGGAGCCAAAATTCCGAAAGGNGTTCTTTTGGTAGGGCCTCCGGGGACTGGAAAGACATTGCTGGCCAAGGCAATTGCAGGAGAGGCTGGGGTTCCTTTCTTCTCCCTATCTGGATCGGAGTTCGTTGAGTTGTTTGTGGGTGTAGGGGCCTCAAGGGTGAGGGATTTGTTCAATAAGGCCAAGCAAAATTCACCATGTTTGGTGTTCATTGATGAGATAGATGCTGTAGGAAGGAAGAGAGGAACATGTATAGGTGGAGGGAACGATGAAAGAGAACAAACAAAAAGGTCTGCCAGCATTAGTAGGAAGGCAGATGATGCTTGCACCATAAGCATAGGTTCTGCCATTTATACAACTTTGTTGCTGAACCAGTGGTTGCAACCAATAATATGATTTGTATATATGCATTTCTTGAAGCATCAAATCAGTTGTGCTGTGCAAGCTAATGCAACCAATGATTTCATTCGACTCTATTGGTGTATCATTGGAACAGATCCAACCTGCTGGAGGTCCTCTACCAATCTGTCAATCATCCGATATATATCATCTGATTTAGGGTGTGACCGATCAAATACAGTAAATTCATGCACTTCTTCCTCTACCTCTATGAAACTAGCCCCTGAAGGCTTTTGGCTTCCTGTATTCTTCATTTGTAACCTTACACTGGCCACATTCATCCAATCTCCTGCTTGAGCATAAATATTTGACAGAAGGGAGTAATTCCCAGCATCTGATGGCTCCAACTTAAACAGTTGTTCACACACGGCTCTTGCAAGATCTACATCATTATGCATCCGACAAGCATTCAGAAGAGTACCCAATATAATGGCATTTGGTTCCATAGGCATGCTGCGCAGAAGCCTGAAAGCTTCTTCTAGGTGTCCCCCACGTCCAAGAAGGTCCACCATGCAACCATAATGCTCAATTTCAGGAACGATCCCGTACATTTTCTCCATTGAATAAAAGCATTTGCGCCCTTCGTTAACAAGTCCTGCATGGGTGCAAGCACATAAAAGGCCAATAAATGTACATCTATCTGGCTCAAAACCTTCGTCTACCATCCTAGAGAAAAGCTCAAGCGCTTTCTTGCCATGTCCATGCAGGGCAAACCCCTGGATCATGGAATTCCAAGACACCACATCTCTCTTCGCCATCATTCCACTAAAGACTTCAGACGCAGCATCCAAACAACCACACTTCGCGTACATATCAATAAACGCATTCAACACCTTACTGCTACACCTAAACCTCCACTTCTTCACAGACGCGTGAATTCTACTCCCTAACTCAAGCATTCCAGACTCAGCACAGGCCGCCAAAATACTAAACAAAAACCCATCGTCAGGCCTCAACCCAGCCTCCTCCATTTTCCCATATAACTCGGTCGCCTCCCTCGCATTCCCCTTTTCAGCATACCCCGCTATTATCGTCGTCCAAAGCACCACATTCTTCCCCGGACACCTATCAAACAGCACCCTCGCCATATCCATGTCACCTGCCTTACTATACCCACAAACCATAGTCGACCATGAAACAACATTCCTCTCCGGCATTCTCTCAAACAGCTCAAACGCCTTCTCCATCTCCCCAGCCTTGGTGTACCCATCCAACATCGTGTTCCAACTAACCATATCCCTTTCAGGCATTTCATCAAACAGCTTGCACGCACACTCCAATTCCCCAAATCGGACCAACCCACCAATCATGGAGTTCCAAGTGACCACATCCCTGTCCTCCATGACCAAAAACAAGGTCATGGCCGCATCAAGCCCGGAACTCCCGCACCTAGAATACGAATCAATGAGTGAATTGGGCACGAAAATATCCCCGTAGAGACCAAATTTTTCAACATGGGCATGAATCATTCGGACCAAGGGAAGCGAGGAAGAATCGATACAAGCCTTAAGGAGAGAAGGGTAGGTGAAGTTATCAGGAAAGAGACCGTTCTTCTGCATTTGGAGGAAAGCGTTGAAGGGTAGCGAGGGGTGTGAGTGGTTATTGGCGTGAGCTCTGATGATGGAATTGTAGAGGTGGACATTGGGGTGGGGAAGCTGGTTGAAGACGTTGACTGCGGCAGTGAGGTGGCGGCAGAGGGAGAAGGCGGCGATGAGTTTGGGAGCGACGAAGAGGTCATGGTGGAGATTGGCTTTAAGAATTTGGGCAAGGATTTGGTTGACATGGTTGAGGTTGGTGCACTTGTGGAGGTGACAGAGCTTCTCTTCCAGTAACCTCCGGCGAGAAAACCATGTGGGCACTCTCCCTCCCACCGGAATTTGCATTTGCATAGCCACTCAAACACTATATTCGGCAAATAACAGTAACTTCACTTCCTGGTTACACCACTATTATACGTAGAAAATTTTATAAATTGTTGAAATGATTCAGATCGGCCCATTTGTGTTGACAAAGCCCATTTTCCAGCTAACATTTTCATGGTTCTTAGACTTTCATAATTTCATCATAAATTTCAGTATATTTCGAGATTACAATTTTACCTTTTAATTTAAAATTTTTATTTTATAAACAATCCAGAAATGTTTTCACTTCACAATCTAAAATAAACAATCTATATTTTAGATTTTACTTCCAAAATACAAAATTATATTTTAGATTGTATGTTTTAATATATAAAATAAAAAATACATTGTGGAATGCACAACCTAATGTGTATATACATTCCATAAATGAAATATATATTTTTTTTTTATTTTAGAGTATAAATTTATGTTTTAGAATATACAACCTAATGTATATATTTATATTTTAGAATGTACAACCTAATATGTATAAATTTATATTTTTGACTAAACCTGTAAAACACAAAATTAAATTTCTAATTATACATTATAAATAAATAAATAATACATTTTATACTAATTATACATTATAAATAAATAAATAATACATTTTAAATTTTATAAGCCGAGTTACTTGAAAAATTTAAAAATAAATTATTAATTATAGAATTCAAATATATTTGAAATAAACATATACAATAATAAACCTCGTCGTTTTTAAACCATATATTAAGACCACTTTAGATCTGAACTCTCAAACATTGTAGGAATTATTAAATGCATAAAACACACATATATTAAAACAAATACATTTAAATTTTATTTTATTTCTTATCTCTTTTATTTTCGTCCAATTTTAGTGTATGTTTTACAAACCAATTAAATTCACTACTGATATAAACCCATTTCAATCTGTTTTAAACAAATAAAAATAAAAAATATTTAAAATTGAAATCTCATCAATGAAATAAATTTTCTCTTTTTTTATTAAATTATTTCAATAAAACAGTATCACTCCTATTTTTCAATTATATAATTATTAGTTGAGAAAAAAGAGACTGACCCAGGAGACCAGCCTAGACTTATATAACCTAAATGTCTCAAGACAAAAATAAAAAATAAAAAAAATATTTAATATCTTGACAGTGAAAGTGTGGCGTTTGGCAAGTTGTTTGGAAGCACGTTTGCATATAGTTGCTGTCAAATAGATGTATTAGCAAGTGGCAGTGTCATGCCATTTCACCAGCTAACCAAACTCAACTTGCTTTATACCAAACTATCTCACACTTTCATATTCATATACCTCAAACTACAACATTGTATAAAAACATTCTTAATCCACTCATTCGTTAAACATATTTAAACACTATCAACTCTACTTTATTATTTTATTATTATAAACTAAAGTATGTGTAGATTAATATTAGTGATTTTCTACTTAAAAGATAATTAAAAAGAAAATTTAAATATAAGTTTAAGTTTCCTATTATATAAAAAATATAAAATTAAACAAGATTCATAAATTTAAATGTCTTAAATATTTGGATTTTGTAAAATAAAATTTTTTTCGAGACATGTAAATTTATTATCTTTAAAAACTTATTTATTGTGTGTTAAGTAAGTCTTAAGAAATTTTTCAAAAAAATTTATGAAGACATCAAAACTAATAAATAACTCTAAAAAGGTAAAAATATATATATATATATATATATATATATATATATATATATAATATTGTAAGAAAGAAATATAAAAAGGAATAGAATAAGGTAAATAGAAGAATGAGAAAAAGTTGTGTATTTTGAAATAACACATGCTAACAACTTTTTTATAACAATTTTTTTACAACGGTTACATGTCATTATTTTATTAATATGTTTGAATTTATTTTTAAAAAATATTTTAAACGAGTTACCATATATACATTGTCAAAATGTTGTTAACAAAAATTGTTAAAAAAACACTTTTTATTTTGGAATGATCACAAACGGATAATGATATTTAGACAATATTTTTTTGACAACATTTGAACATCATCTACGTGACATCCTGTGATTGGTCCAAAATCACTAAAAACTATTCTCAACCTTTTTTGGAACAACATTTATAATATTATTATGACAATGTCTGTTGTATTTTTTCCGTAAGTAAAGACCCATCATACTTAAAAATGATTTTTGTATTTTTTAAATATTAAAATATAAAAATTATAATTATTTAAATTAACATGTTATGTTAATTTTAATTAGAAAAATTTAAACTTCTTAATCCATTAAGCAACGTAAAATTGATATATTAAAAGGGTCAACTAGAATGTGAAATGAGTGAGTTGCTAAGAGCACTTTGTCCTCTCATTCATAGTGCATGATAATGAACTAAAATTTAATGTGCCTTTAAAATTTAGGCCACTTGCTCCTTTATTCAGGACCCACTCTCCTTCTTCCTTTTAGCTGGCATTGCTATTTATTGCTACTTCTCTATTGCCACTTCAGTTTACTGAATTCATATTTTATAGTTAAAGAAATGTAATTAAATTTAGTTCATAAAATTTGTAAACTATAATAGAACTATATAACTTCCATTTTATATCATAAATAGCACATTTCTTTTTCAGATAAAATACTTCCTTTTTGGCATGGTTTCATTTATTTATTTGATTTTGATTTCTGAATTTAAAGAAGACAATAATTTCATAGAGCATGGTTTATCTTATTCCACCTACACAATCCTATCAAACTAAACTATATTCCAGGTGCTTAGAACATTCTATCTTTTGCAAATTAAATTATTTGATTTTTATTAGTTTACATTTTTAATTTGATTTAGTGAAAACAAATTAATTCAATCGTTTTGGGGGAAAACTGTTGCCTCGTATTTACATATAACACATCTAATTAACATAACATTACATAAAAATAATTATAATTTTTTACACGGACATTGTATTTGTAAAAAAAGAATAGCATGTTAGGAGACACAAATCATAATCAATTATATATTAAAAAAAATACATAATGAATAATTTATCAGTATTGCTATATCTTTGTTGTCATTAATAAAAGTAATAAGAAAACTTTCTTATCCTACAATTTAAACCATTTATACATCTTACGTAAAAATTTCAAGTTGTTTTGTTAAAGAGAGTAAAATAAATTGAATTTAATAGATATATAGTTCGAAAAATGATACTTTGACTCCTCTGACATGACAAAATTTTGATACTATTGACGTATAAGTATTTAATTGATCTGTTATTTTTTTTTATTTTTAAACTTCAACCAATGAAAAACTGACACTTCATTAGTGTCAAAATTTTGTCATATAATCAAAGTATCATTTTTCATATAGTTCAGTTGACATTACCATGTTTTTTTGTGGAAAATACTTAAACTTAAAGAAACGATGAACTTCAAATAAATCGATCAGTCATGAATTAGACTGAATACATTAATCAATATCAATGTTAATCAATTTAAAAGTAAATTATAAATTATATATAATTAAGACGTAATTATGTTAACATTAATAAAAAAAATTCTTTTTAAAACTTATAAATAGAGATTTTAGATATTTCAGGTAAAGAAGTTATGTGCATTTACTCCTATATTTATTGTTAATTATCAAACATTAATCTAATTTTGATATTGAAGTGTTTTTTGCACATATGCTTCTATGGATTTACATTTCAACGTTACACTTAAACTTCTGAAAAAAGTGTGAAAAAAGTGTGGAAAACTAAATTACTTTGAAGATTTTAACAAGATCTTTATGTAGAAGTGAAAGAATATCTTTAGAAAGGGTTCATTTTGTCTGTGCTAAATGGGACCCTTCAATGAAGTTATGAATTTTACAGTTGAATATGTTGAAGTAAGGGTAACAGCATAAAGCAATATCTGTTTCAGAAATGTGAAAGCATGGTGTCCCACTCTGTTCATCATGCTCACACGTTAATATAACTAAAACTATTTATTTTTTAGTTAAATATGTTTTTAATCTCTTAATTTTTAGTAAAAATTAGAATTGATCTAATTTTATCTTTTAACTTTAAAAATATGTTGATTTAGTTTTTTTAACCAATTTTTGTTAAGTTTATACTGTTTAACACATTTTTTTCTTCAATGTTAATTGAGAAATACATTTAAAACCTCAAATAAAATTAACAAAATTTGATTAAAAAGACTAAATTCATACAGTTTTAAAGATAAGAGACTAAATTAGTCTAAAGTTTCAAAGAGAGACTAATTCTAATTTTTAATAAAAATTAAGGGATCAAAAACATATTTAATCCTATACTTTTTCATAGTAAAAAAATTGTTTTCATTTAATCTCTTCGGTGTTATTCATCTTCATTTACAAAACTTTTTTTTTAAATAGTTTCTTTTACTATTTACCTTAGAAATTTCTGCAGGATAACACATTCCTGGGTTTTTTCAAGGTTTACAAATATGAATAACAAAGAGAAATATTAATAAAAGAAAAAATATGTATATTTCAAAATTCCATGAATCATTGACTATCTTTTGAACAATTAAATATTTATTAAAATTCCATGTATACTACCTCCATTCCTATATTTAGAGTATCTATTTTATAGTAAATATTTGCTAAAACTATTAATCTTTTTATATAATTTATTTTGATCTGTCTTTCATATTAATAGTTTTTGACTGTTCTTTTTTGTAGTCAACAAACAATAAATTTTAATCAACAGAGTAAACTGAATTTCTCTTATAATTAGAAAGAAATAGAAAAAGTATTAATTAATTGAATGGAAAATAATTATTCAAACTGTCTCTTATATTAATTATATTTACCAAAATATTTTAAAACCTTCATAATTTGTATAGTAAATAGAAAAAAAATAAAAATATAATTAATAAGACAAAATCCACATTCCTTTTAAGAAAAAGAAAACTGCCTATACAGGTTAATGAATTGAAAAAGAAAATTATAAATTATATAGATTATTAATAAATTTAATATTACTGACAATATTAATCAAACTATTAATTTTATAAATCCGATACCAGTAATAAGAAATGAAAAACAAACAAAACATAAAGAAGAAATGAGAACTTAGTAAAACAAACAAAAAGAAGAGAGAGTAAAACACAAAGACCAGTAATTTATATCATATTATAGATATTATTATATGATAACAAAACATATATATTAACTATATTTAGTATATTTTTTATTATTTTACCTTTTAATAAAAAATAAATGTATTTTTTAATAACTAATATCTAATTAAATAGTTTTGTTTTTTTAATAAGTTATTTTATTTAATAAAATACATAATTTTCATCCAATAATAATAATAATATTATTATTATTATTGAGTTTTGCACGACACCAATTGGACTTTGCGCTGAGAGTGTTGAAGATAACAACACAAAACAAAACGAAAATAAAGGAAACCCATAGTTTCGTGCCTTTCTCGCGCTATCTATCCATTTTATTTTCTCTTCCATAATTTTCTCACCCACCACCCATGTCCACTCCCAACGCCGACTCCGGCACGGCGCCGCATCCGCGCCCCACCATCACACTTCCTCCTCGTCCCTCCGCGGAGGCCTTTTTCTCCGCCGCTGGCGGTGCTAGCCCCGGTCCCATGACCCTCGTCTCCAGCTTCTTCGGTTCTGATGCCGCCGCCGACTGCCGCTCCTTCTCCCAGCTTCTTGCTGGCGCCATGGCCTCCCCGATGGCCTTCTCTGCCACCGTGGCCGACAACTCCGGCAAGGACGATGATGGGCCCCACAAGGGCTTCAAGCAGAGCAGACCCATGAATTTGGTCATTGCTCGTTCCCCTGTCTTCACTGTTCCACCCGGGTTGAGCCCTTCTGGGTTTCTTAACTCCCCTGGCTTCTTTTCCCCTCAGGTGATTAATTTCATTCGTGATAACGCTTCCTGAAGGTGTGTTGTGAGGATGAATTTCAGAAGGGTTGTGGTGTTTTTGTGAAGATGTGATTTTTTTGAAAGAAGGGTGTGGGATCGGTTGATGGGTATGGGGGATTGGAGTTTGGTGTTTTTGGGATTATCAGTGTCTTTGTAGGGAGGTACTTGTGGACTGTGATTGTAGTATATAGTACTCTCCACAGTTCAGATTTGATCTGGATTTTATTACAATTGTATTGTGCCGTGTGTTATGTTTTCAGTGGACTACTTCACTAGTGTCGAAGGATTTCTGGGTTGTGGAGTTGTATGGTGGATTTTCAGACAAGGGGTGGATTTTTTTAGCGCATTCAACTGCGTGAAAAGTATTGTTTTGGAGTAATACGATTACGAAGTTGGTGTTGTTGAATGGGTTGCTCTAGTGAAGCCAGTGGGATTTAGATCACACTTTTTCAAAATGTCAAAAGTTTTAGAGGTATTGTGTCCAAGTAAAATGGTGTTTGGTTGCATTACCCTGATTCGTCAGTGATAATTTTGATATGTTTTTTTGGCAATAACCGAAAATGAAGACAAAATTCGTGGCTGAAAAATGCGATCTCCGTGAGTCACTCGACAGTGAAAATAATCGAGACATTTTCGTTGTCCATGTCTATGTTGACTAGGAAACTCAATGATTGGATATATTTGTCTTCTGTTAACGGCTGTTTTAGCTTTGCATTCTACTTGTTCATTACTACATGGTAAAAATGTCATAAATGTTGTTGAAGATTCGTTTTGTCCTTAAAAATTTGTGTCTCTTTTATTTCTGGAATACTGTGCATGGTTATGTATGCATTCTATTACACATTTTGCTGGTCCTGCTGTTGGGGTATTTATTCATCATCATTATTATTATTATTATTTAATGTGATATTTTTACCATGGGATGGTGGATATACTTGTCGGAGGTTCTCACCATCTCTTCAATTTGATGTATACAGAGCCCCTTTGGGATGTCTCACCAACAGGCTTTAGCACAGGTTACAGCTCAAGCTGTCCTAGCGCAGTCTCATATGCACATGCAAGCTGATTACCAGATGCATCCAGTAACTGCCCCCACTGAACCACCTGTACAACAGCCATCTTTTGCTCTAAATGAAGCTTCAGAGCAGCAGATAGTTCCGTCTGTATCAGAAGCTAAAAATGCTCAACTGGAAACGTCGGATATCTCACAGGCTGATAAGAAATATCAGCTGGCTTCCCAGGCCATTGACAAGCCTGCAGATGATGGCTATAACTGGCGCAAGTATGGGCAGAAGCAGGTTAAAGGCAGCGAGTATCCAAGGAGCTACTACAAATGTACACATCTGAATTGCCTAGTGAAGAAAAAAGTTGAGCGTGCCCCTGATGGACACATAACTGAAATTATATATAAAGGTCAGCATAACCATGAAAAGCCTCAGGCAAATAGACGTGTCAAGGATAATAGTGATTCAAATGGAAGTGCAATTGTTCAGCCTAAGTCTGAGTCAAATTCACAAGGTTGGGTTGGACAACAAGTAAACAAGTTTAGTGAAAACATTCCTGATTGTTCAGTTCCTGAAAGTGACCAGATCTCCAACCAAGGGGCACCTAGGCAACTACTACCTGGGTCAAGTGGGCGCGAGGAAGTGGGTGATGTAGATAATAGGGAAGAGGCAGATGACATTGAACCAAACCCTAAGAGAAGGCAAGTTTAATCACGTTGATCCTTTATCATAGTGCTATGCACCTCTATAATTCTTCTCAATATAGGCTAAATTTCTGCTTTTCAGGAATACTGATCTTGCGGTTTCTGAAGTACCTCTTTCTCAGAAGACTGTCACAGAACCCAAAATTATTGTGCAAACAAGAAGCGAAGTTGATCTTTTGGATGATGGTTACAGGTGGAGAAAATATGGTCAGAAAGTGGTGAAGGGAAATCCTCATCCGAGGTGATTCTTTAACTCTTTGCTACAATATATCTTCTAAAAGACTTGTATGTCCATATTTCTCAAAAATTCAGAGTCTGTTTAATTCTTAACAGTATATCGCATTGGAATCATGTAACTAATTGTATAAAGTTTGATTACCTTAATAGATATGATATTAATCATAGATAGAAGAATCCTCTATTAGGTTTTCTGTATCTTCTTTTAAATTCCACTATAAAAATATCGAAGTCAAATTAATTAGCAAGCAGCAAATTTTTATGGTATAAGGTGAATCCGTGCTACCAGGTTATAAGAAGTTTAGGTTTGCTTTTTGCTTACACGAAATCCAGTCTGTGCTAAGTGTGTATAATGTGTGGTAATTTGTACTGTGAAATGACTCTCTCTATTTGTATATTATGCATTCACTTTAGTTGTTTTTAAATGGGTACGAAGTTCCTGAACAAATATAACACATTATGTATGTCTTTGCAAACTTCTAAATATTATGCCAGGGTTATTCGTCTAATGTAACAACTTTATTATCAGTGTAATTTCTGAAACTTAATAGGGAGTTTGCATGTGCTTCTTATACCTCAAGGAGGTCAATGTAAAATATACTCACAGACAAATCTGTGTTGATTGATACTACCTCTTTCAAAAATATCATTTTGTTTTGGATTATGAACATCTTAAATAAAGTGTATTTGATAATTTGACAATATTTCTCTTGTACTTCTTGATGTTTTGCTATCATTTCATTCAGTGGGAGATGTCAAGCAATAAGAATGAAGTTAGAGAAATTAATAGACATCTTCGTAGTTTCCTAAAGTAACAGATAAAATGAAACGAAATTTCTTCTGTAAGACTACTAATGTTTTGAGAAGGAGAAAGTATTATCTTTCCGTCTTACTGCTAAATTAACCTCACGTGCTTTTAGTTTTCTTCATATTGTGTACTATAAGTATTCGCTTAGAAATTTGCTGTCGCCTATCCTTGATTTCTGGCTTTTCATTTCTCTGTACAAATGATTTTCTGTGTCGGAATGTCTGCTTCTGCTTCCAGATTCGATTATAGAATTTTATCTGTCAGCTTCTATTAGCAATGTGATTGGGGACTATTACCCCAAATGTTGCGCTTGACAAATTTTTACTGGAAAATTGGGAGAAACTTGACATTTTATCTTGACAAATACGTTAATAGCCACCAGGAATAAGTACATTGTTATGTTTGTCACTTTTCATATTATTTTCAAGTCTTTCTTTAAATGAATCTTAGTGGTACATTTGATGGGAAATTTGGAATGCAATATGCAAAGTCGTTGAAAAGAATACGGTAACTAAAACTAAACCATTTGCTTGCTTTCCACGAAGCTTTTTAACGTATTTTAGTTGTTAATTCAGTTTCTATCCAATTTTTTAAATTTAAAATTAGAGAACTTTGTTGTTTCATCTTATAATTTAATAAAAAAATTTAAATTATCTCCTTGTTCTCACATTGTGTGTGCTCCTTTGATTCTAAAGTGTTTTCACTTTTTTTTTTTTCTGTACTGTTGTATTTATATTCTTACTGGGAGAATCTGTTGTGTTTCCCCACCTACATTGATGTTATTGAAACTTTTGCTGTTGTTTCTCGTAGCATTAGTCAGCGATCTGATTATCAGCACCACTTCAACTGTGTGATTAGTCTCTGAATTTCTGTATTCATTATAGCAATTTTTTTTTTACCATGAGATAATCGTAACATCAAGATTCAAGTTTTGTTCCCGTGCCCTCAACCCTCACTGAAATGTATGATGTTCGATAGAAAATGTTTCTTTCTTTTGTTTCCTTGAAGGTAGTGTGTTCTCATCTTTTGATGCATATCTGTTTCCTTTGTTAATGTATATGAGGAGACAGTCACTCATTCTTTCAATCTGAATACAATTCGATAACCAGTGTTGTTTGTAAGCCTTGAATGTATTATGTTTTGTAATACTTGTAACTTGTTTGGTACTGAATTCGTATGGACAGGAGTTATTACAAATGCACAAGTGCAGGATGCAACGTGCGTAAGCATGTTGAGAGAGCTTCAACCGACCCCAAAGCTGTCATAACCACGTATGAGGGTAAGCATAATCATGATGTGCCTGCTGCTAGAAATAGCAGCCACAACACAGCTAATAGCAATTCAATGCCATTAAAACCGCACAATGTCGTACCGGAGAAGCACCCTTTGCTTAAAGACATGGATTTTGGAAGCAATGATCAAAGACCTGTACATTTGCGCTTAAAAGAAGAGCAAATCATAGTATAAAAGTGTGACGTCATGATTACTCATTCCACCTAAAGTACAGAATGAAGTTGTCAAGAAGATGAAATGGATAATACGAAGGTGTAGTCACTAGTCAGAGTTGACAATGGTCAGTGCATGTTTATTGTTTTCTATTTTCACTGTATGTAACACCTTTTGTACATCTAAATTATGGAATTGGTTGTATAAGATATCGTTTACAGGTATGAAGATCATTTAAACTAATGTACGAACATTATTATATAATTTATAAAATACTCCTTGTAAGCTGTAAGGCAGTTCTAGAGAGTACAAATAATTGGAATGCTTGTACTGAATTCCTTTTTGTATGTTATGGAAGTTTAAAGAATGACTTTGATAACTCCAATCATCTTGAATGGATTTATCTTATTTAGCCGTCCCCACTAAGTGGGACAGTGCTTAGATTTTTGTATTACAACCATGTAAACTGATTTTGTTAAGATTCCCGTAATGTGAAGTTGTTGAATAATGTTTAACTCATTATTGTTCACATGAGATAAATGAAGTTAAATGTAACAAAAAATTTGTCACTACTTTCAGCTACCTTGTACTTAATAAAGGAAGCACTGTGGACAACACACTGAACTTGTATCTAGGATCTGTGTGACAATGTCTAGAGAAATTGATGGGATGAAAATAGATGAGACATAAAGTAGAAATTAATGCCTATTTGGTAGGTAGGAGATAGATGAAAAGAAGTTTTGTATTTGTAAGAAAAGAAATAATATGGAATTAACTTTTAAATTATATTGTCTTATTTTTCACACACATATTTTTATCTTCTTTTATATATATGTATGTATACACACACGTATTGAGTATTTCTTTCCTCGAGCAGGTTCTTCCTTTTCCTTCCATCAAACATTTTAAACTTATTTTATAAATTGCCACAATTTAAACTCTTTATTATTATATTTTTATATAAAATTGCATTTTCTCTGAGGGATGTTTTAGCAGGATCAGATTTAGGTTGGAGTGGATGATGTGTAATAGAGAAAGCATAGCTCCAGTTACTACTTTTATTCTGTCTACTTTAGTGTCAGACTTTGCTCCTTGGTGTTAGGCATCCCATAAACAATTGTGGATATTGATTTTGTTCTTAAGAGTTAAAAAATTCTTTCAAATCCATTTTAAATATGTAATTATTTGATTTTCTTTCAAAGAAAAGTATATCAGTTCTACATAGAAGTGGTTTAAAGACTTACTTTAATGATTAATTAACTAAAAAACTAAATTGGAATAAAAATGATTGAAAGGTTAAAATTATATGTTAATAGTAATAAAAGAATGTAAAATATAATTTCATCTTGAAAAAGAAACAAATTCTTTAGTAATTTGTTTATTTGTATGTAGATATGTTCTTGATAATCTGACAAGAAAGTATAGAAAGGAAAGGAAGCCCCCATCTGCTGCCACCTTTATTATTTTCTAAAGATGGTCAAAACATTAAAGTTTAGACTTGTTTAATTTAACTCATCCTTTTTTTTTTTTTTCTGCTCACTTTACCAGGCTCAAGGAATCTTAGCAACAGGAAATTATTTTAACCACTGAGTAACTTTTAGTAGTTTTTGAACAACAAACATCTTATATCACTCTCCAGAATAATATAAATTATATATTCTTCTTTTATCAGCAATTTATATATATATATATATATATATATATATATATATATATATATATATATATATATATATATATATATATATATATATATATATATATATGATAATAACTACAAATAACAATTATTATGTGTCAACATCATAAAAGAATTTATTACAGTATTGAGCAAGACATCAAATCATTTTCCGAGTACAAGATGTGAGCATTACACAACAATTATTAAGTGATGCTTAGATTATAAGTTTTTTTTTTTTTAAAACATTATTAAAAAATGGTTCAACATTAAACATAAACACTCATTTTAGTGAAAATTAAAACCTTGACTCCTAATTATTTTATTAAACTAACATCTATTACAATCTCTTATGATTAATACTGTGTAACTGATAGATGCACAACTACTGTGAAACTTTTTGCACTGTCTCTGATAATTAAACATGCACATATCAAAAACATGAATTGTTGCATTCTTTTAACAGAGAAACAAAATCATACAATGATGCACCAAAAAACTCCAAAACATGTACTACATAACTTTAGTCACATAATCAAAATACAATCAAAACCAGAAACAATCATGACCCACGTAGTCATGAACAGTTTGAAAGGAAAGAACATCATAACCACAATCACTCACTGAACATGTAAATTATCCAACAAGTCCAAAAGAGGTGTCAGGTCACAATTGGACAACAACTCAACTTAAAGAACTGTCGGATTACAACTATATCCAACTGACACTTGAACAAAAAAAAAAGAAGTAAATTTTATTGCTATTATAACGTGATGATAGAAAAGAAAGATGAGTGTAGATATATGATTGCTGATAAAATTATTTTTCCAACCCAAATCAACTAATTCCATCATGCGTTTGAATGGTGCTGTTAGGAGTTGGCATGTAACCATCGTGCACCATGCCATTACAGGACAGTCTCTTTTTTCTCTTTCTCTTTGTACTTCTCTGTGTATCCAAACAAAGCGACAAACAAACTGAAAACAATAAGACATTATTGGAACCGTTACATTACACCTTTCTCTCTCTTCTTTCTTTCTCTTACATTTAGAACACCAAAAAGAGATATGCACCCTTGGGACCCGCGAATGTCTCACGACCGTTCGCGACATCCTCGAAAATCCTCCGCAGATCTCGCGACATACGGAGAGAAAGACGAGGGTTGGATATTGATTACTGGATTGTGTCATTTTCGGAGGAGAGAAAAAACCAAGCCCAAAGAGCGAGGTAGGAGCAACAAAGCATCAGTTTTTTTCTCCTCTCCCAATGTTTTTCTTTCTGGGTTTCTCTCCGTTTTCTCTCTGATCGTTTCGTTTTTCTCCGGAGGCGTTTTCGCAACCCGTTTCTAGCCGGGTCGGACCCCGGCAAATGGGTTGCGCGAGCTCGAGGCGGGCTCTTGCTGGAAGCGATTTCACGCCGCCGGGACTGCTATCGTTGCGATCGAGCTCGCGGAAAAGGTGCAATGGGAAGAGGCGAAACAGCGTCGTGGAGGCGCGTGAGATAGACGCGGGATTGGAGGAGGAGAAGGAGTGGAAGAAGGGGAGCTTGAGAGGTCCGGTGTCGTTGAGGTTGTCGTGTAGGTTTGTGGAGGCTGAGCAGAATGCCGCTGGGTGGCCACCTTGGCTTACCTCTGTTGCAGGGGAAGCTATTCAAGGGTGGGTCCCTCTCAAAACCGATTCTTTTGAGAGATTGGATAAGGTACTCAACTCATTTATACATTGATATTCAAGTTGAAAAATGATTGATGACATCTCAAATACTAAATTATTCTAAAGGAAATTTGACAGTAAGATACAGTGCAATGGAAATAAATTATAGACATTGTTGTGGATGTTTAATGCTTAGAAGTAATTAGAGATTTGTGCATTCAATGTTATCTTGTATATTCTTCTTTAATATTCTATTAAATATTATCACGTATTATGAAAATCAAACAATTTTAATTGTAGTTGTTTGTTTCAAAGTGTTGTAACTTAATGCAGAAAAGGATAAAACTTACTAGCAATTTAATGACATGATTTTTTAGTGTTGCTTTTCATCATGTAATAGAGTTTCACCCATGATAATATTTAATAAACATTTATCAATCATGTTGTTGCGATGAATTATTAGAAAATAGTATCAAAAGTATGGGAGGAATTAAATCTAACTTTTTCAATTAGAATTTGACTTTTAACTTGGTAGTTCACATAATTAATAGAGGCATGTTTTGAAAGTTAACCAATATTATTGGGGTGAAACTCCAATTTGGATGAGAACAATCTTACTTTTTTGTTCTTGAAAAAATGAATGCTTTGTGGCGATGAATTACGTGTACATGATGGTTGGGCCATGTTCATGTAGGCTTTAATTTTTGTAATGATGATTTTATTTGAAGATGGCAATAAGCTTCGTAATGAGATGGAGGCAGTTTTTTGACTTTTTATAATTTGGTGGGAAATAAATGATGGGAGTGGTGGACCATTTGTTTTCTTAAACTTAAAGTTTTCAATTTTGGATGTAACTTCAGTTGTGTTCAAGAGTCCTCCTAATGTAGAACAAGGCTAAACAACAATTCTTCTAACCAAACATAATGATATTAAATGTTGAAGTTTTTGCATTTAACTATTAGAGAAGAAAACAAAAAATCAAATCATGGTTCTAAGGTTCGACGAAAATTTGATGTTAGATTCTCACGAAATAGCAACTAGCTTGTAAAGAACAGAGACAATTTCTTGGCCTTATTATGGCTTCTTAATGTCATTATGTTCTTAACATTTATCTATTTACAGCATTTTCTTTTCTGTAGATTGGACAAGGTACATATAGCACTGTATTCCAAGCACGTGAAATTGAAACTGGGAGGATGGTTGCCCTGAAGAAGGTACGATTTGACAAACTTAAAGATGATAGCATTAGGTTCATGGCAAGAGAAATAGTGATTCTTCGCTCACTTGACCACCCAAACATCATGAAATTGGATGGTATAATTACTTCACAACAATCAAACAACATATACCTTGTATTTGAATACATGGAGCATGACCTTGCTGGCCTAGTGGCTTCTCCTGATATAAAGTTCACTGAATCACAGGTTTGTCTGCATTTTATTACGTAATTTTGTGACTCACTAGGTTGGTTACTTTAGCTTAGTGCATTAAATGTTACCATAACTTTTGTTTCATATTTTACTAAACAGATTAAGTGTTACATGAGACAGTTATTGAGTGGAATCGAGCATTGTCACCTTCGAGGTATTATGCATCGAGACATTAAAGTATCTAATATACTAGTGAACAATAAAGGTGTTCTCAAGATAGCAGATTTTGGATTAGCAAATACCCTTAGTCCTAATAGCAAGCAACCCTTAACAAGTCGAGTGGTGACTCTATGGTATCGTCCTCCTGAACTCTTAATGGGATCAACAAACTATGGTGTTTCGGTGGATCTATGGAGTGTTGGCTGTGTATTTGCTGAACTTTTTCTGGGGAAGCCCATCCTTAAGGGGAGAACTGAGGTAATCCTCATTTTCAACATATCACATTAATGCATAGGATCCTGAAATTGCCATGTTGTTTTTCCTTCAGGGGGATAAAATCGAAGACTTTATTCATCCTTCCAAGGATAATCAATGCATCATTTCATTTGAGGCTAACACTAAGTCTTTGTAGGCTTAATTTGTTGTGTGTTCTTATTTAATCTACAGGTGGAACAATTACACAGAATTTTCAAGCTTTGCGGTTCTCCACCTGAGGAATACTGGAAAAAGAGTAAGCTTCCTCTGGCCACAATGTTTAAGCCTCAGACTAATTACGAAGCCTCTCTTCATGAGAGGTGTAAAGGTTTTCCTGTAACTGCTGTAAAACTACTTGAGACTTTACTTTCCATTGATCCCTCCAAGCGTGGGACTGCCTCCTCTGCACTCACGTCTGAGGTGAATTCTTTATGCATTTTGATCTTCTTCCTTTTTCAATAAGATTTATCTTTTCCATAAAGAATGAATCTTCAGTAGTTAACCATGAGGATGGTGTTCCACTAGTATTTTTCATAGTTGTTATTCTGAAACTGCTGCTTTATTAGGATGCATACTGGCTTTTGGCTATTGCACGTAAGTATGTTTCTGATTCTATGTTTCATGTTGGATATTTTGTAGTATTTCAGCACCAAGCCATATGCCTGTGATCCATCACTCATGCCAAAGTATCCACCAAGCAAAGAAATGGATGCTAGAAATCGGGAAGAAGCGAGCAGGTATATATAATTTCAGTGTTTTCTTG
This sequence comes from Vigna radiata var. radiata, assembly GCF_000741045.1. Classification (NCBI taxonomy): domain Eukaryota; kingdom Viridiplantae; phylum Streptophyta; class Magnoliopsida; order Fabales; family Fabaceae; genus Vigna; species Vigna radiata. The sequence continues at coordinate 17,730,264 of NC_028354.1, read as the reverse complement.
TATACATTATGGCAAAGCTATGTTACACTTGGCTTTTGCTCCTGCTTTGACTCTTATTTATAAATATAGTTATTATTATTACTACTATAGGGAATGTAAATTAAAGGTTGCATCATCTTCGAAAAGACCAAGGCCTAAATTTTGGTCATATTCGTGTATATCAAAACCTAATGCTGGAGAATTAGACCTTTGAAGTGAAAGAAGTTAGCATTCATTATTCATTTAAATCATTCACCAGGTCCAAACTTGAGTATCTTAACCACCGAATTATTTAAAATGGATACTCTTCTCAATCATGGTTTCTATTGGAACTACATGCTTAATTTATTTCCAATTTCTGCGACTGAATTCTGTCTTGTACACAGGAAAAAGACTTTAGGTAAAGGGAGAGAGGCTGCAACTTCAAAAAGGAATAGACGAGTCCACAAAGTTTCCCATGACCATATAAATTTCAACAAACCAGCTTGGAAAGAGGTGCTCTTGCTTTCAGTAATAGTGCCACGCTGCTTGAAGAAAATAACTATTTTTTATTCACTTCTCTTTCTTGTTTGTGAAGGAAATGCAGAATAGTTCTCAAAATATTGGCACAAGTGATGATGGTAGGGCACATGTTGCAAAAGTTAAAATAGGAGCTTTGCATAAAGAGCAACCAAAGGCTTCATGTGATGCAAAGTCTGAGGCTACCCAAGTGGTGGATGGTTGCAATGGAAACAGTTTATACTCTGGACCAGCACCAGTCTCAGCATCCAGTGGTTTTACATGGGCCAAAAGGAGAAAACCAGAAGCTTCATCCATATTGTCTGATGGTTCAAGAAGCAAAATCAGTGCTCTGGATCCAATCTTTGTACAAGGCGCATGTGATTTAACAAAACATGAGATAGAAGTTTCAGAAAGGAAACATGGTTTCAACACAAGACATCAGGACAGGACTTCCAGCCATGTATTACCAATATACCAGGCTCCTCGCTTTCAACAAAAATCATTCGATTTAGCTGATAAATACAACTCAAATTATTTCATGGAATTTGATTTCACAGATAAATTGGATACTCTGTTAGATCAGGTAAGTTTGAAATCCTCAGTCGAATTTGAACACGTTTTATGATCAAACAAAACCATAGGTTATCATTGTTGATCATGGACAATATATGCCACTTTTGATACATTAACTGATCTGTCAGATTTGGTAACTAATACTTCATACGTGTTTTTTCATTAATCGGTGGACATAATCATTTCTAATGGATTTACTTTTTTTTTTTACTAATTAGTGGTTGAAAAACTTCCCTTGCTATAGTATAACTTAATCCTCCAAATATCAGTAACATCCCAATGATTTCCAAATGATAATTTTAGTCCTTAAACGACTAATTTGGTCCTAGTGAATAGTAGCTTTGCACTATTTTGATGTCTACAAATTAACACCAGAGAAGCGATTTTGTCTAATAATCTTTGGTAAACTAAACTATTGTTCTTAGAATATTCCAATGACGAAAATTAAGGTTTTTTTTTTTTTATTTTTTTATTTTACTTACTATTCATGGAAATTCCTATTTAGCAGTGTTGTTTTCACCGAGTGCTGGTCTTATATGAAATCTTGATATGAATCAAAATACGTATGTACTGCTCTATATTAATCAGGTTGCATCTTATTATGTGCCAAATCTTTTACAGAACCACAGAAAATATGGTGAGCCTGTGAAGTTATCAGCGGCAAAAATGATTTCATCAAATAAAAAGGACGAGTTGTTGCAGCGAAATGATATGCGTCGATCTCTTCGTATGTCAACATCGGGAAGAGGTAAAAAGACTACTTTTATCTAGGGTGATGTTACACGAGAAACAAACATATTTCACCTCCATGCATGCTCAACATAATGTTGCAGTATACATTTTTCTTTGGTCTGTAACTGCAGTTTTAAGGGTAAATCACAAGTTGTTTAAAACAAAATTACAATATAGCTCGTTACGAATACCAGCATATGAATTTGTGTATTACAGACCAATGACACAAGGATCGATGGAGAGGATTAATCCCACATCTTCAAGGGCTGCATGGCTAAGAAAACATTGTGGCCATTGATGATATCCTTAATGGATATCTGAACCATTATATCTTGTACTTCAGCTTTCTTGATTTGTTCACTACAGAGTTAAGTGTACATATAGGACTAACTCTGAATTATACATAGGATTACAGTAACAAATTGCAGCTCCCAAGTGTTGGGTGATATGCTTAATGAAAAGTTAACTTTTCTAAGAATTCTTTTAACTTGGTGGCCATCCACTACATGTGTTCATTTATTTATTTCATCATGTTCTTTCAACCCTTGTATATGCTGCATTACAGATATTGAAAACTTGAAAAGAGAGAGAAATATAAATGTATTATTCTAAAAATACTCTTGCAAATAGGCAATACAAAGTACTACAATGAAGTTATACCAAAGCAACTAACTATATTCTATATTTCTGTTTTGTTGATTTAAAAATACTTAAGGATGAGATAAACCACAATTTCCTTTTCTATTTATACATTTTTTATTGTCTTTGTGGTTCTAACACTTACATATATTGTAGGAGATTACTTCGTGCATTCTTTATGAAATTGAAAATGTATTAAAAAATTCTGGATTACAGTTTCCAGAAATATTCTAAAAGAAAATATTTTAACTATTCAGGATTATTCATTCTATAACAACTTCATTCACCATGTTCCTCCTCTTGGCTACAAAAAACACATTAACGTTGTGGCCATGCTTGTTGGAATTTGTCTCCACTGACGACATCATTGTTGGCATGAAGCACGTTGGCGTCGGCCTATGTACAAAGGTTTCGTATGAAATTGCTTCGGTCACCATTGCAATTTTGATATAACTTAAGCACTCAAAATATCAGTAGGTTATTGACCATGTAGATGATGTTCTCAATCGCAATGCCAAGAAAATCATTCAGGAAACTAAGATTGAATGTTTTCTCTGACATGCGTGAGCCGACATATCTTTTTGCAGAACTTGTAACCCATGTACTTATTTGAAACATTCTAGATTTATATTCTAGAAGATGTACAGATTTTACAAGCCTCAATAGTAATGTCATCAGTTTATGGTCATCTCAATAAGCTTGGAAATGGGTCAATGAACATGTGGTGAAAGGATAAAATATTTTTATTGTATCATATAAAAAGCATACAAATTATTGAATGTTAATTTGTTTACTAATTTAAAACATTTAATGGTATAAATTTACTGCTTGCACTCTGTTTATGATTACAGGTTTTAAAAGGTTATGAATTCATAGAAAAATGACACTTAGGAGACCGTGGACAATTAGTACAATTTCTGGAGTCTCAAAAAGGAAATCACCTATATGCCTTTATCTGTTTTTAATGATCACTCAATATAATTTAATTAATAAAATAAAGAATTTAATCTGCTCGCTGTTTAAATTCTCTTGCTGTCAGAATTTCTGTGCTATCCAAAATCCTAGTTGATGGCCTCTTACAGTCTAAATTTGGAGGAGCTTGCAAAAAAGTTCAGATCATAAAATACAGGTTTTCACCTTATAATATCGTAACTAATAGAAGTGACAGGTTGCATGATAAAGAAAAATATTCTATTTTATCATGTTTAAAAGCTATATAAAAACTAAGGAAATGAAATAACAAAAGAACACTAAAACAATCAAGACAAAACAAAATTTAATACAAGTGATAGACCGTGTAATTAATCTTAACCCTGTCAGACACTTTTTAGTATAGACTTTTTTTTTATGTTTTTCACCAAATGATCATGATTTTAGGGCGAATTAAAGCTGTCAAAATGGATAATCTGGTTCGATCTGGTCTGATCTGAACTCGTGGTGAATCAGGTTGATCCGCATATTGTAACTCATTCTGACAGTTCTAAGACGAATACATCGCTGTAAAAGAATAATTGTGTTTGAGAAAAGAGACTATACTATTATTATATCAATATACTGTATCTAACTATGCACCTTAATTGCCAGCATTTTCACTTACTTTTTGTCAATCAGTGTTATATTTGTTTCCGTATATATTTTATATTAAATCTGTGTCAACACTAAAACCAATAATGGCCTCTGCTCACCATCCTCGTATTATTTATAGGAGAATATTGCTGCACTAACACATGCACCCACTTGAAGAGATAGAGACAGAGAGAGAGAGAGGAATATTTCACTTAACTTTATTCAATTGAAGCTATATTATGGCTCTTACAAGTGGTGGCATATTTGTAGGCATAATTTTCTTATAGAATAATGAGAAAATGATCCGGACAATATAAAATAACATTGTAAATCAATTTAACTTATGTAATAAGTACTTAACAAAGTAAACCCTACTATGCTTTCTTATTGATTTCCGTGAAGAAATTAAACTCAATTAATGTAAAACATATACAAGAACTTAGTAATGAAGTAAATTTAGCTTCCAATAAGAAAGTTATGCAATAAGGACAATGATACAGGTGAAACAGCTACCGGAATCTTTACCTAAACTCTTCAATGCATATTTGTGATATTTAAAGGTCAGGTTAATATTAAATGCTGCCATACAAAAGCAAATGTTTTGCACTTGCAAAAGCAACAAAAAGTGAATAGTATTAAAATTTAAATTTAAGTCTAATTCAATCTTACACAACCCTTTTAAGATTAGACATTAATGGTCTTATAGCACTCTCTGATAACAAATGAGGTGAAAGATCCAATAAATAACAATTCTTGTTATAATATATTTTGATGACTATGATACCATCTTAAGAATCTTAAGAAGTGAGTTTAATCCAAGTTTACAAAACTAACTTTTAAGATGAAATTTGCAAGATAAATTCATCTTATTTTTAGTTTATGTGGAATTTTCAACATATAACGCTTGAGAGATTAGAAACATTTGTCCTTTCCATAATGCAATGACTTCCACTTGTTTACAGGTTACATTACAATAGTTAATAAAGAAACACTTCTACCTTTCATTCATGTGGCAAAACATGTTAATCATCCTCTAAATTTCTTTTCCTGGAATGTACATTTGAACAAAAAACATAACCGCAGGAGTTGCATCATACTTAAACAAGTTGACTCCCACTTTTCCTAGACCGAGGAATTATACAAAAGTAGCTAATACATACATATGTTTATTTATACTGTTGAATGCTATTCCCTCCAATCAACTGAAAACCCTTAGCATTCACCGTCAATAGTCATTAGCATGGGTATTTGACCACTATCATTGAGATCAATCTTGTTCAATCTAAGGCAGCACAATACTTTTTCTGGAAGCTCTTCTTGTTTCTGTGCCTGTGTTAGGAATTTAGAGATTGTCAATCTTAGTCGAAGGCTAACTCTATAATTCTGCTGAAAAAAGGGTTGCAGTTCTCATAAAAGAATATTCAAATTCAATTTGACCTTCATGCATTTTGTATTATTAAATGTTACTAAAATAATTCTCCCTAGAATGGGTGAGAAACGAGTCCAGATTCTCTGCTGAGTCTTCAAAATACACTGATGTTGGTATATCAAAAAAGTTATCAATATATCTTAATACATCAAAATCAGTGTCCATCATTATATTTTCAAGACTTAATAGCACAGAAAACTCAGCAGGGTATCCAGGTTTGTGAGAAACAACAAATATTGTTAAGCATAGGAATTTATATGCATGTCATAGCAGAAGCTAGGAAGGGTTGATCTGTTTTTGAATTGAAAACTGGTGAGGGAAATGTTGACTGGATATTTGTAGTCATAGCAAGTTTAAAAGTAAAATATTTTATTTTGATGACGATGGATGCCAAATATTATATCTAAGAATGCCAGAGTATGCAAACATGATAAAATACCTGAATGGTTAGGCCTAAATCAAGAATGCCCTCTTTCAAACGACCCCTAAATGCATCAAGTCCTTTCCTGGATATGTAGCTAAATCGATGAATGTCCAGATCAATCTCAAAGTAATTAGGACCCTGTTAGGAGCAGAATAAACATAAGGAAATTCCATATAAGTTGCTACAACAAATGTTTGTTAACCTAGAGGAGAAATGTTACAATAGAAAGAGAAAAAAATTGAGCTAAGGGTACCCAAAGGTCTCCTAAGTCAAGACAAAAAAAATATCAGAAACTTTGGAAAAAAGGAATCACGTTAGTTAAAACATCACAAATTTGTATGTTTTGATACTTTTTTGTATAATATGGTAGAAAAATGATTATTTTTAAACTTTGCTGTACCTTGTAAAAGTTGTGCTGTGGGCGTGAGAGTACAGGTTTTCCGTTATAAGCATTTACTAGTTTCTTTTCAGCAGAACTCAAATCCATATCCTCTGAATTGACGAGTCCTACCATGATCTTCAGCCTTTCTCTAAAAGCAACACTACTTTCTTTTGCAAATCCTTTTACCTTTTCTGTCTCATCCTCAACTAATTTCTACAGCATAAACAAGAAACATGAACCATAATGACGTGAAAAGGAGAACTATATACTAAGGTTACTTGGTAACATAAATTGACTAAAATGAAAATGGTTTAGAATGGGATAATAGCAGCGAACAATATATTTACCATAATGCTTTCCTGAAACTGGGAAGAAATGTTTTCATCAAGAGTCTCAGAAGCTTTGAAATACAATACAAGACTCATCCCTTCTCCATCACTATCACCAAGGAACATTGCAGCTGGATATGTAGGCAACTGCCACAAAGCGCAGAAGATTGTATGATATATGTGAAACCAATCAACATGCATATGCCAACACTAGTACTGCATTTTCTTAATGTTGTTGAACTAAACACCAAAAAACTATACCTGGATATTTACCACAAGGAGTTGCGGAAAATCTCCTTTGGTCTTGACATTGGGAAGCTCAAGATGTCGAGCAATGTGATGTATTTTTCTTCGACAGGCAAATAGATCAACGCCAATAGGAGTGTAAGGACTGTGATTCGGTGCAGGGGACTTTTGCTTATCTCTACAAAGAGAGAATGGTCAGACGATTATATTTTCACCGAACTAAAACTGGTTATATCTGCATATAATGGAAACAAGATGCAAGGAAGTTCAGCAGCATACTTGAAATAGTTTTCACTTCGAAGATGAAATGTTGAGGGCGGAATTTCTGACCAACAACCAGGAGATGGCTTTTCTCCATTCTGGCATGGAATTGTGTGCCCTGCTCTGGGTCGCACAAAGTATCTTTTTGAACGACCTTACATTCAAATACAATATTAAGGAGCTTAATTAGCATAATCCCAAAGGAACCAATGCAGTAGTGTTAGAAAAGGACCATTGTTCTGTTAAATTTGATCACTTACTAATATATTCATTTGCATCATCTACATCACAGGACCTTCGTTTGAAAGAAAGCTTGAAGATATGTGACAGTCGTTTGCTTTGGCGATTCAGTGTTTTGTCATTGAAACTGTACGAGGGTGCCATCCGAAGAAGGCCTGATTTCCGTGCACTCTCTGGAGTTTTCTCTTCCAAACCATGTTTGTATTCCTTTATACCTTTGAAGCTTCCCTGAGTCTTGCTTAAGCGAGACATTCCACGACCTGGTGTACTCACAAGGCCAAAACCACTTTCATCTCTTCCCTTTAATTTGTCTTGATTGCTTCCATCAACTTTGAGATAGCTTTCATGATATTCTTCATACTGACACCTGGAATCTGCAAAACGTGATGATCTTCCATACTTGAGCACTTGACCACATGGGATGTTTCCAACTGTGCCGGATACTATTGGAAAACCATCTGCATAGAAATCTGCAACCCAAGGTAAGAAAAGTAAAGAAAGAAACAACAATCTATACGGTGCAAACATAACCACATAATAATAGCCATTCTTAGAGGCTTGAATTTCTGTTCACGTGGTTCAGTAATTGCTTATGTATGTTAACAGGTAATACATATTACCTCCATGAACACTATTGAAGTCTTCATCTGAATCAGATTCCAGAATGCTGACTGAATCAAAATATGTTTCTTCTTGACTCACTACTGCAAGCATTGACATAACAAATTCATCACAACTCCCAAAAGATAAAAATTTAAAATAGTAAAGTCAAAAGAATATACAGTTTGCATCGTCGTCATACTGACTGAGTTGCCATTGAAGCTGAGTAAGATGGAATACTGAATTAGAAACTTCTGAGCGCCTGCAAGCAGTAGTTGCACCATTTTCAAAGTCCATATGAACAAATTCACTTACAGAATAATCTGTCATACGCGCCCCTGCGCTGCCACTCCTTTTCAGGATGATATCATCTGGAATAGGAATGGAAATAGAACTTGAGATCTTTTGACGCCGTCTTGTTATCCGTCTACGGAGATTCCTTGGTCCTTTTATTGCATTAGAAGGTACTGATACGCAACCCCCCATGGTATATTGTTAGGAATACCAGTTTCAACGAATGACAAAACTCAAAACCTGCATAATATACGAAAGGAAATTCTAGAAAAAGTAAAAATCAAAGCAATGGAAAACAACATGTGGATAAATGAGATAATCTATATTCATATAATTAACACAAATCAAGCTTTCATAAACTAGGACATGATGGTTGCTTTTACCTTTGGGCTCGGTGTGGAGGAAATAAAGGAAAAGGTGGAATTCAACACTTTGAAAAAAGGAAGGCTGATAAACCAATGAAGATAACCACAACCAAAACAAATTTATAGTACTCACACAGTCATGGATGCAGAGAGATTTTCCTTTTGAGGTTGTTTCAAGGAAGCTACTGTTGCCTCCTTAAACGGAGAGCAAATACACTTACATTTATATGGAAAAGGCTGAAGAAAAGCAAAAAGATCCTCATGTGATACATCAGACAAACGAAAAGCATGTAAAGAATGGTAAAGAGAAATGACATTATAACAACCTTCAGAAGAGAAAAGCTATTATCATTTTTGTGTACAATGCATCTATACAGAAAACAATAATTAAATGATATCGTATAGATATAAAAGATAAATGTTTATTGTTGTATAGGTAAAAGGTTGTTTGTATAACGTGAAATATCGTGTGAAAAGAAAAAAGTTACAATAAAATAGTGGAACACAAGATAATGGCACAGGCAAAAGAACATGCAGATTTCACAAACAACAAAGAAGAAGACAACAACGCATAGAAATCTGAATCATACTGGAATTCCTTCCTTCAAATTTTATCTGATTAAAAAAAAAACACTCCAAAAGAATTCTGGAATCCCTTAAAGGAGGAAATATATATATAAAAAAAAGAATATCTATAAACCAAAAGAAAAATGTCATCATGGCTGACATTCATACCAGAAAAGTTATATAGAACTGTAGCAGAGAAGATATGTGACCGGCCAATTCAACATAAAAAACGAAACAACATAAATGGTGCTAACAAACTTGTAACTCGATTGACACCGGCCTATGTAAGAATTGGAGTGAGACATTGGTGTTTTTTAGCGTGTCATGCGGATAGAAAAAGTATTCATCTTTGCTTATAGATAGTCTCTGTCAAAAAATCTGGTTAATAGTGAAGTATTTCCTTTCTCCATTATGTTTTGCATCAGACTTTAACTTAAAACTTTGATTTAACAGATATATACCTACTTTTATTCAGACCAACCTAACGTTGATATTAACTGAATATTCATGGTTGGATACCTCCAACAATAAGAAGAAAGAATTACCTGTTCTATGAGAGATCTGTTGGGTGGGATATGATCTTCCTCTCCATGCAACAAGGAAAAAATATGAAGGAGTCAAAGTAGAGGGAGAAGGAAGAACATGTGGAGGTGGGTCCGACAATGGCTATGTCGGATCCAGAACGTTGCAAAAACACAACACCTTCTATGTGTCTTCCTGTTCAATAATTGCTCCGTTATAAACCACCTAATCAATCATTGATAACGTTGAAGAAAGAATTAAAAGGAGAGATGAAGGGGTTTGAACAAAGTTTGGTGCGGATAATAATAGCTACATATAAATAATATCAGAAAAGTGGAAGGTTCCGTTAGATGATGATAATGAGAAGTAGGAATGGTGTTGATGTTTGTTTGGTCGTGGTGTTCCCCTTGAGTTTAGCTCTTCATCCACGAGATTTAGTTGCCTTTATCCAATGAAACATAAACAACAACAAAAGTTCCCACGTTAGCAGTCATGTTGTACTATTTTTTCCTATTATTCGCCACCTTTTTAATTACAACCATAATTAATTAGTCAGTCTTAAATATAAGCTTTTAGAGATCAAACACTAGAAACTGTGATTTTGCATATTTAACAAGGTAATCTTCATAACACTATTTCTTTAATTCGAACCTTTATGAAAACCTGTGTGTTTCTTACATTAATTATACTAAGCTTCTGAGAAATGCATAGAAGCGTTGAAGATGAAAGCAAAGAACGAGGCAAAACACATGAGATAATAAATTACTGCATAGAATAGGGTAGCTTGTTAAACTTTCAAGGGCATCATAATAAATATGTAATAGAAGAAGGATCTGTCTTCACATGCAAGTGCAGTGATGCACGTGCAGCAGCACGTACGTTCATGTAAAAGAGAATTTATTTGGATTAATGCAACCGCCCTAGCTAGCCACGGTGCACTCGATCTGCATAATATCACCACTGCACGTGTCAACCATTTATGGAAACCAAAGTAGAAAATTCTCAGGTAACAATTCACCTTCATCACCCTCAATTATTGTACTTGTCCTATATTATTTCTAATTCAGAGATTCTCTGTATCTTTTGACTATACTGATATTAACTTCTGATTGGACTTTTCAATCACTGCTCCTATACCAATCTTTTCGATGCATTTATTTTATTGTTTTTCAGATTCATCAATGGTGTTTATTCCAATAATATATGTCCATATTCTATTCTGGCTATTGTTATTTTGTCATAAATTAATGAAAATGATGCTTAGAAGTAATAGGCAAAATTATACCTAAGATTTCAGTAGCATATATATACATACATATATATATATATATATATATATATATATGAGATCATAGATTTTAATAATTGTATTATAAGAAAATGAAGGGAAAATTTCTTAGTTAGTTAACTTTGTCTTCCGGTTAATATGGTTGAGTAATATAGTTAACGTCATCCACAATTTAATTTTAATTAATTTTATTACTTTTAGTTGTAAGAAATTAAGATAGAGGATTCTAAGAATATCTCCTTAGGCATGGTGATTCGTAGTAACAAAAATCAAATAATAAGAATATTAAATTTAATTAAAATATCAAGAAAAATTATATGCAACAAACGAGAAAATTGAAGTAAACTTACAAATAAAAATAAATAAAAGGTGGTTGTTACAAATTAAATCAACTTTAAACCTTTATATTAAGTGAATATTTAGTCATTCATAAAATGAATCAATATTTTTATAGGCCTAGGGTTATATATATTATTTATAATCAGTCTTGCCATATATTTCTCCACTGTTTTGATAAGTATGTTTTTATGTGCGTTTTTCATTGTGTATTGAACAAAAACTAGTATTTTTTATTTTATTTTATTTTAAAATTCCTTGCAATATGAGACAATTTCAGAGAATTTTTGAACTGTTTTATATCTCATTCGTTATCATTAATTGTTTGGATGTTTGTAACTTCAGTTTGTATGATTTTATATCAATGTAAGTTTATTGATTTATTTTAATTTTCTAATATTTTCGCTTTGTATTTTATTTAAAAAATGTATTACATTACTAAAAAAATTCAAAATAAATATGTATAAATTCAAGAGTAAATAAATTAGACACGTGAATACATTTACTTAGTATGTTATCCAATTCATAATATTTATTAAACTGTTTATCAAAATATATAAATTTAAAACATGCAATGAATAAATTAATTACATTATAAAATTGGTTTTAGTAGTGTTTCTCGAAGTAAAGGAGGAACAAATGTCCTAGTGGAATGGAAATATAGTTTTCGTCGAACATTTTCATAGAAAGAATAAAATAAACTTGATAGAAGAAAGGATAGAAATATTTAGGGTTAAATATGATTTTAGTCCTTAAACTATAAAGCAAATTTGTTTTTAGTTTCTTTTTCAAATTTTGATATACTTTGATCATTGTCTTTAAGGAAACTATCGTCCTCCAAAATAAACACTGTTAAAATTAGTCTGAGTTGGTGGATTGCCATGTTATTTTTTCTTTTTCTGACACTGAATCAAACCAAACCACATGCCCAACAAGGGCACCCTAATCTGCCAAGCCAACCCACATCCAGAGACTCCACGACCAGCCGCTACAACACTCCGACAGCACCCACCAGTGACACCACCATTGACTCCACTCATGCAACCACCACGAGGAACCTAGAACCGCGAGAAGAGACCCAAAATGCAGATAAAAAATCCAAAATTCATTCAAACTCTAGCCTTCTAAATCGCATCATCAAGAACACAAGAAATTTTCCAAAAACAGAGCCCAAACTGCAAAAATCAGAAACCCAAAATCCTCAATTCAATTCATGACCATCAATCTGCATAGAAGATTAGATGAATCAATGACAACCTTAAATCATAGAATCAAAACTCCAAAATTCTCATTTCCAACCTTAGCCCCGTCACGAGTCCAAAACTTGTGAAAGAATAGAAATCCAATTCGTACCACACCCAAAGTCACAAACCAAACGCGATTTCACTTTGTCGTGAAGCCATTGGAACTCATCGTCGAGAAGAAAGCGTTGCGAACTATAGGTCCAATGCCTCACCGCCACCAAGCCACACAACGCCAGAACCGTCTCCTACTTGCATAAATCGCAACCAAAGACTAAAAAAAAAGAAAGAGAAATTTATGTTTTCCCCTGCCGCGAGAATCAGAACTAGAAAGAATATGGAAAGAAAAAGAGAGTTTCAGGACCCAAGACCAGAGAACGAGACTAAGGACAATGCTTCCCTTGTGAGCAAACCAAACCAGAAAAGAGGAAGGAGAAAGGGTGTCTCCCTTTTCTAACCCGCGACCTCCTTTGAACGAGAAAGGAGAGAAACCCCCTTATGTTCAGCGTCACATGCAAGGAGAGAGGGAGAGGGAGGGAGAGGGAGAGAAGAATCAAAAGATTGACTTAGTGTCAAAGAAACAATGACGTGATAATTCGTTAGCCACCCCAACTTCTTTTTAAAGTCGTTGATTTTGGAATACGAAAAATTATGAGAAGAATCAAAATATATCAAAATTTGAAAAAAAAACTAAAAATAAATTTGTTTGATAATTTAAGAATTAAAAACATATTTAATCCACATTTATAACTTATTTATAACTTGTTTCAACATTATACGAAAATCATATTTTAATACCACCTATATTAATTTATGATTATCCTAATTGTATAATTATTTTTTATTAGCATAAGATTTAAGATTTTAAGTATTGTATTAAGCTATATAAATACTTAAATTCTTAAATGGTATGTTAATCAAATTAAGACAAAAATACCTAAAAGATTAAACAACTTCGCCTTAATTACACCGTCGAAACTACTGTTAGTATATTGTAATATTACGTAACATCGTAGGAAAGTGTCATGTGTTTTGATTGGTTTAAATAGTTTACACATTAATTCGAAAAAAAAATATATTAAATAATTTATAAAAAAAAATACGTACTTTCAAATCAATATTTGTTTCCGTGTCCCTGTGACCTTAATCTTAGGTTCGTCATTTCCAAAGTTCCAACCTCCATTAACACCCTGGTGAGACTTTCTCTTCCATTTTCAATTCTTTCTCTTTCTATGATTCTTATCACAAATTTTATTTATTGGTCTCTCTCAATCACTGTAAGTGAATGTTAATTTGATCAAATACTATATTTTGCTTTGTTTCTTCAATATTTTTTCTTGTAGATTTCAGAAATGGATGGAGGAACAGAAGAAGATAGTGTTGCAGGCATGGACATGTTTTTGAAAAATTATAAATTTGAAAAAACAGATGGCTTTGTATCCATGTCGGGCAAGATAAAAATTGCAGAACTGTATTGACTGGGGAGAAGGTCATCATCCAGATCCTTAAACGTGCCAAGATAAACAACATGAAAATGGAAGAACAAGGTTTATATTGTGTTTCGGTCGGGTTTGGAGGTCCCTTATAACATTCCTGACGGGGACTTGCTGGAGGTCGAACGATCATCATGGTCCTCTTCAAACTCAAGGTTGTTCGTTCTATCTCCTTCCTTCTTCTCCAAGCCAGGCGGGGGCGGGTACCTACCAAAGGCACTCCGACGCTAAAGTCAGTAAAAGTGACCGAACGGTCGTCAATATAAGGAATGCATATAGTGTGCATAATATATATCGTGGTCCAAAATCATACCTGAGACCTTTATTTATACTAGTTGTAATGGGCTTTTACCTTTCGTGGGTCTGATGACGACCCAATCACACCTTAACCTCCATTAGGGGCTTTAATGAACTATTATCGTTTATAATATATCCATGTGGTCGACCTGCTGGTTCGTCGACCCAGATGGTCGCCTTGGTAGTTGGTCGGCCTGGATGATCGGCCTGGTGGTTGTCGACCTAGAAGATCGGTCTGGTGGTTGGTTGACCTGGAAGATCGACCTGGTGACTCGGATGGTCGGCCTAGTGGTCGGCCTAGATGATCGGCCTGATGGTTAGTCGACCCAGATGGTCGGCCTGGTGACCCGAATGGTCGACCTGGATGATCGGCCTGATGACCCGGATGATCGACCTGGTGACCCGGATGGTCGACCTGGTGGTAGACCCAGATGGTAGGCCTGGTGATCTGAATGGTCGGCCTGGATGATCAGCCTGATGACCCAGATGATCGGCCTAGTGATGCCTAGGTCCCCGGGATACTATACGATACATATTGTTTTTTGTTTACTCATTAATATATTATTAATTATATTTAAGATTTTTTCCCCTTCTTTTTCTGAAATTTTGCTTTGTGGAATTAATATATTGATGTATAAATATAGGTACAGTATATATAACACACAATTGATTCATATTTTTTTAAAAATAAAATATATTTATGTTGTTATTAACATTTTTAATAATAATGGTTAACTGTGAGACTTGAAATCAAGATATTATATAAACATAATTTGTAAAAATTCTTCATAAAAAAATTTACATACATAAATCTTAATTTACAAAAAACATTTATTTATTTTTATCTGAAAGTGTTTGCATATAATTATCTAAATACTAAAGAATTTTTATTTTATGTTTTTATATACAAACAGCTTTAGAATTCACTCTCGAAGAATTTACCAAATGTTTTTTTAATCGTTATATAGATAGAATGATGGATATGATGAAAAGTAAGAGCAAAGTTGATAATATTAAGACAGATTAATAATAATATATTAATTATTTAATAAAAAGTGGATTTTAAATTTAATTTAACTTTTTAAAATCAATTTATAAAATAAGATTTACATTAAATGATTTTATCTTTTATTAACAGGAGACTTCTAACATTTTATTTTCTTCAAACTGTGTTGCAGTGAAATTAGAACTTGAAGTTTTAAAATTGCTGAATCATCCTCGCATTATAAAACTCCATGACGTGATAGAAACTCCAACTGACATACGTGTTGTTATGGAGTATGCTTTTAGACAGCTCTTTGATTACGTAATGGAAAAGGGAAGGTTAGAAGAAGACGAAGCTCGTAATATTTTTCAGCAGGTAAGACATTTTGAATCCGAAAATGTTTAACTGAAGAAAAAAACACATTTTTAAAATGTTTGGCACTTTAATTCAATTTTAAAAATGTTTAGATTTAAATTTTTTTAACTAAATTTTATTAAATTTATTTATCGTCTCAAAAAGTATTATAGAATAAGGTTTTTATAATTAACACATTTTTTTAATATTAATTGAAAAACATATATTTAAAATCTAAAATGAAATTAATAAGATTTGGTTGAAAAAGTTAAATCTACATATTTTTAAAATAAGAGATGAAATTAGTCTAAAGTATTAAAAAAGTAATTTTAATTTTTACTAAAAATTAAATATTCAAAAATACATTTAACTTGTGATTTGAATTATGTTAGTTTAAAGAAGATTTAATAATTAACTCTTCTTCTTCCTATACAGGAAGTGCTTTTCAGTCTTCCATGTTACCTATCTCCAGAAGCTAGAGATTTGATATCAAAGATGCTTAATGAACCTATGAAAAGGATAACAATATCTGAGATCCAACAACACCCATGGTTACAACTTCATCTTTAACCTAACACAATAGATTTTTTACAAAGGGCTTTTGTAGATTATATTAAGTAAATATGTTAAGTAGGTTCTTTCATGCTAATAAATCTTGATTTGGATGTGGAAAAAAAAAATCATGCATTTGTATTTATATAAGATTTTAGTAATGTCATGTTTATTAAAAGTTTAAGACTACAAAGTTATACCATTATTAATTACTAATATATATTTTGTCATTTCTTTAAAGTTCTTAGATGAATTTAACGAAAAATCACAAAGTAACGCTCAGATAACTTACAAAATATTGACTGTTCTCACACATCAACGCAAGACTTTTCAATGTACTTTCTTCTCAGTTGCATATTTTCCAGGAAAACTTCTCAGAAAGTTACCCATCCCAAAATTATGAATTAGGCTACCGAAAAGCAAATGCATTTGTTGATATGAGTAGTCAAATTAATTTCTTTAAGCTATCCTTTAACCGTATAGTCCCATACCTGTACAGTTTCTAAATCATTCTCATTCCGGTGTATGTTCGATTCGACCATGTGTCCCTTCCACTGGAAGCCTGCCAAGAACCGCTCCTTATCCGTACCTCTTGTACCGACGATCACTCTCCACCATCATCAGTACCCGAGTGTCACAACTTAGCCTCCTAATCTTCACATTATTTGAATAGGAGGGATGGTTCTAAGAAAATTTAGTTATGTTAATATTAATGGTAGAACATCCTAACAACTAATTATATTTATAATAATACTCAGAAATTTAACTGACTTAAAATATAAAAGATTTTTTTTTTTATAAATTTATTATTTTAAATTTTTGAAAAAATAGTATAAGTAAATAAATTAAATTGATATTTTATTTATATCACTCCGGTGAAATTTTCAAAAGAGAATATTACATTTTTATCTACAAAAACTTTACATGTTTAAGGTTTTGACCACACATCTCATCAAAATTATATTAACATGTTAATATCGAAAACTTTTTATATGTAAAAACTTTATCATCTTATAATATAAAGAAAAATATTTTTTTAATAATTATGATTATTCCGTTTTAAATATATTTTTAAAAATAAATATAAATTAAGGATAATAACACGTCATTTTTTAAAAATTGTTAAAAAAAAAAATAAAGTATCAAAATACTAGTATAAAAGAGATAAATTCTAATTGGAAAACCTCACTTATTTCTTCGTTAGCATGGGTAATATGGTAATAACGCTTAAAAATAGATGTTTTAGAATTAGACTCCAACGATTATTCAAAGCATCTGAGATTGAAAACGCAACGTCCTTTGTCGCGTAATAGCATCGCTGACGGAGATGCATACATAGAAGGAGAAAGCGATGCTTTGTTCCTCTTTTGTTCTTCCTCTTTCCAATCTTCAATTTCAGGGTTCCTTTAATCTCAACGTTCCTCTTCAATCTCAAGCTCCGTTCACTCCAACACCACTACGGTGAGCCTTTTCCCTTCTCTATCCTCAAACGATAAAAGAACATGAAAGATGATCTGGTGCTACTGTATTGTTATATATATTTTTCAGTTTTTTCTGTTCATTCCTGCTAAATTTTTTAGTAGCTCATTCTTTTCCTATATAAAAAATTTTATTTTATAATTAATGGTTATTAATACTTCACAACAGTGCTTTTGCCTTCTTATGTATTGCAGCTATTGTGCTGCTTTTGTGGTAGAATCAGTGTGGATTGTGCTGAGATTAAATCTTATCTCTAAACTAATGTATCTCAACTCTCTTCTCTTCTCTCTGCCAACAAGACCTGTAGTCTGTTTCTACCTTGTCTTGTATCATATCTGGCCATCTTCTGCCATTGACTTTCTATTATTGATTATTAATGTCCTGAATTGAGTAATTTATCATTTTCCGATAGTGATGTGTATATCGTATACATTTTATAAACCTGCATAAAAAATATCAGAATAGTGGCCATCCTATTATCACACCTAGTTCAGCTGGTTTGTGCCGCAATCTGGAATTGATAATGGTGTTTGTGACTAGATGTGTCCACTTGAATCTGGTCTCTGTTTTCTTTTTTATTTACAGCATATTGTGTTGAGTTTCTCAGTTTTTTTTTTGGTCTGTTTTATGTTCAAAGTATCAGCGATGCCTGAACTCAAGTGTTCTGTACCCTTCAAAGTTCTGATTCTGATTCCCATATGTTGCTAGACTTTTATCTTTAACTTGTGTGTTTAACTTAAAATTATGACTTTTGACTATTGGTATAACTTATAAGTATGCTGAATGTCTGGTACCTTTTTCGGTATTTATGTGTGGATTTAAGGGATTCATCTCTCCTCGTGGGATGAGGATTTGTTGTTTGTTTTGTTTATATACATCAAAGATAAATTATTTAGCATTGTAAATATAATCTTCAAAAGTATTAGTCATCCTGCTTTCCGCTATCCTGCCACAGCAGTTTTGGGGATAGTTGCTCCATGCTGCTATATGAGATCATTAACTATGTTATAATATAAAACTGTCAAATTTTTTCATATAATACAATTAATCAGGATCTCATTTTTTTATTGCAACAATTATTGAGGCAATTGTTCTCAATTACAATGATCTCTATCCTTTTTTCCCAAGCAATGTTGCCTTCATGTGAAGTATATGAGTCTTGGTGTACCCATTTGCTGGTATTTTAGTTAACAGTACTTAAAAGTTTTAGCTGCTGCTGAGACTTTATAGTCTTTTAGTGTAGGTTGCACAATGGGAGCCATTCCTGTTTATTCTCTGAACCCCTCCTTCATTTTAAAGGTTGGTTTGGATTGGATTATCAATCCCTTGCCCTCGAAGAAAAGTGCAGCTGGGGTGACATTTGGATTTGTACTTGAGCTGTAAACCCTTGTGACTGCTCATGGATGATTTTGCTTGTTCCTCCCTTCCTTCTACTATTCTTTTTGATGTTTTTATCTGAAGTAGATTTCAATATCATTTCCATTTTATGCTTGGATATACTTTTACTGGCATGACTTTTATGTTGATTCTTCCACAAATTTCACTATAGATTTAGAAATGGATGGACCAGCTGGCCGAGGTGGTACTGGCCTCGACATGTTTGTACCAAATTATAAATTGGGAAAAACTCTTGGGATTGGATCTTTTGGCAAGGTGAAAATTGCAGAACATGTATTGACTGGTCATAAGGTTGCAATCAAGATCCTAAATCGGCGCAAGATAAAGAACATGGAAATGGAAGAAAAAGGTTTGTTATTTCTTATCAATAAATTTCAATCATATAATTATCTAAATACTAAAGAATTTTTATTTTATGTTTTATATACAAACAGCTTTAGAATTGTGTTCACTCTCGAAGAATTTGCCAAATGTTTGTTTAATATATTTACTTTTATATAGATAGTATGATGAATATGATTAAAAGTAATAGAGAAATTGATAATATTAAGACAGATTAATAATAATATATTAATTATTTGTTAAGAGGTGGATTTTAAATTTAATTTTTTAAAATTAATTTATAAAATAATATTTACATTTAATGATATTATGAAATGATTTTATTTTTTCGTTAACGTGAGACTTTTAACATTTTTTTTTTCTTCAAACTGTGTTGCAGTGAAATTAGAACTTGAAGTTTTAAAATTGCTCAATCATCCTCGCATTATAAAACTTCATGAGGTGATAGAAACTCCAACTGACATATGTGTTGTTATGGAGTATGCTTGTAGAGAGCTTTTTGATTACGTAATAGAAAAAGGAAGGTTAGAAGAAGACGAAGCTCGTAATATTTTTCAGCAGGTAAGACATTTTGAATCTCTCTCAAAGTTGTACAAATTATAAGGAAAAACTTGAGTTAATACTATTTTTAATTCTTTTATTCTTTGAGAGTAGATAATCTCAGGAGTGGAGTATTGTCACAATAAGATGGTGGCTCATAGAGATTTGAAACCTGAAAACATACTTTTGGACTTCAATTGTGATGTCAAGATAACTGGTTTTGGCTGGAGCAACATCATGCATGCTGGTTACTTTCTTAAGACAAGTTGTGGAAGCCCTAACTATGCAGCTCCTGAGGTTTTAAATTTTATGATCTGATTGTTTCTACATAAAACACCCTTTTCAACACACTTTATTATTAATTCAAATTTAATATTAAAAAATAAAAATGGTCAATAACAAGATGTTTAATTAAGTATGAATTATTAAGATGAATTTATTAAATAATAGAATGTGCTGGTAGCGTGCTATTTATTGGTTACTTTTTGTTGGTTGAAATTTCACAGGTTATATGTGGAAAATTATATACTGGACCCGAAGTTGATGTATGGAGTTGTGGTGTAGTTCTGTATTTTATTCTTTGTGGATTTCTACCTTTTGACGATGAAAACATTCCAAATCTCTTCAACAAAATAAAGGTATTTCTAATTTTATAGTTATTGATTGATATAAACTTTTACATAAATATTACTTTTTTAAAGATTAATTATGTTTTTATCTCATAATTTTTAGTAAAAATTAGAATTAGTTTTTTTTTTTGAAATTTTGATTTAATTTACTCTTTCAATTTTAAAAATGTGTTTGAAACTTTAAATAAATTTTACAAAATTTAATTAAAATAACTAAATTAATACAAAGTTTGACTAGGGATTAATTCAAATTTTTATTGAAAATTAAAAGATAAAAACATATTTAACTTTTCTTTAATGATCTTAGCTTAAAGAAAAATTAATAATTAACTCTTCTTCGTATATAGGGAGGGGTTTTCACCATTCCATGTTACCTATCTCCTGGAGCTAGAGATTTGATATCAAAGATGCTTGATGTGGAACCTCTCAAAAGGATAACAGTATCTGAGATCCAACAACACCCATGGTTGCAACTTCAACTTTAGCCTAACAAATTAGATACAATGTATATTGTTGCCCATTTCTACAAAGGGTAGATTATGTTAAAAGTAAATTGGGTTAAGTAGGTTCTTTTATGCTAATAAATCTTGATTTGGATGTGGAAAAAAATCATGCATTTGTATTTATGTAAGATTGTAGTAGGTGTCATGTTTATTAACCGTTTAAGAATACAAAGTTATACCATTATTAATTACTACTATACATTTTGTCCTATGTTTAAAGTTCAAAGATGAATTTAAAATGTAATTGCAATAATATATACTTTTTTTTTTCTATAGTGAGTACATTCTCTTTTATTTTTTTCATTCCACAAGTAAATAGGTACTCAACTTATCCTCGTAAACTTTACTATTTCCAAATACTCCATGAAGAAATTATAAACAACTTAGGCTCTAGTTTTTGCATTATTTGAATCGTAGTGGTGGTTCTAAGAAACTCTAGTTATGTAATGCATATATAGTTTAATAAAGGTTATTGGTAGAACATCCTATAAAGTAATTATATTTACAATAATACTCAGAAAATGAATTGAGTTAAAATATTATAGTTATATAGTGTGATCGTACAGACAACATATTGAAATCTCAAAAGAGTCCATTGTCTAGTTGAGGGGTTGAGTTAAACAAAAATTCATGATAAGGATGATGATTATAAAACTAAACAATATTATTACAATAAAATTGTAATTAGATTAATGTAAATAAGAAGTCTATTATAAAATTTATAAATAAAAGTGAGGTATTATGATAGTTTGATTATATTTAATATGCATTTTGTTCCTGAAAGTAATTTAACACTAAAAAACACATAGTAGAAGAGAAACTTTAACTTAAGCTTTGAATTAGAAAAACGAAAGGAATTGACTTTGACCAACCAATCGAAACAGTACTAAATAATAAAAAAGTATTTTCTTTTTATAAATTTATTATTTTAAAATTTTAGACAAAAATAATATTATGTAAATAAATTAAATTGATATGGTGATTTTTTTTTTAAAAAGAAAAAAATACATTTTTAACTACAGAAACTTTACATGTTTAAGGTTTTGACACATCTCATCAAAATTATATCAACAGGTTAATATTGAAAAATTTTTATATGTGAAAATTTTTGTAGGTATTATAATTCAATCAGCATATAGTATAAAAGAGATAACTTTAATTGTAAAAGATTCTCTTGTTGGAAAAAATCAACTTGCTCACTTATTTCTTCGTTAGCATGGGTAATATGGTAATAACGCTTAAAAATAGATGTTTTAGAATTAGAATCCAAGGATTAGCCGAAGCATCTGAGATTGAAACGCACCGTCTTTTGTCGCGTAATAGCATCGCTGACGCAGATGCAAACATCGAAGGAGAACGCGATGCTTTGTTCCTCTTTTGTTCTTCCTCTTTCCAATCTTCAACTTTAGGGTTCCTTTAATCTCAACGTTCCTCCTCAATCTCAAGCTCCGTTCACTCCAACACCACTAGGGTAAGCCTTTTCCCTTCTCTATCCTCAAACCATTCTCTCTCTTTTTCTCTCTCTCTCTCTCGCCCTCTCCGTTAATTTCGCTTTTCTTTTTGTGCTAAGATTATTCTTCTCTTTACTGTTGGGAACATAAATAAGCGCTTTCGATCGGAAGTTTGCCAATTTCCAGATTTCAGATTCTGGATTGCGTTGCGTGTGGATAACAAATGGCTACCATTGCTTAGATTTTTTTTTTCTCGTTGAATTGTTCAGAGATTATTATATAAATTTAAATTATAGTTTTAATATTATGTTGATTTCCATATTCTTTTTATATTTTAATGAATTATATTATTGTTTTCTTCATGATGTATTACTGTTATTGTTATAACTTCTATCAGTTTTCAGCTTCTGTTTCCTGTGATTACCGTTACTATTATGATATGTACATCCATTACTTTTGGAGAAGTCAATGCCTTGTACACTTCCAATAAAGTGGAACATTAGCTGGTGTTTAGTGGTGATGTCAACGTCTGAAAAAATCTGTTGTTGTTAAGCTTGTAGTAGCTTGTTCGTGGTTGGAAAGATTGAAAAACAGTCAAGTTAAAGGTGCACCTAAGGTAAGGCAGCAGAATGGGTCAATGAGGCACATAGTGTGTCTTTTATGCTTTGTGTCTGTTGCTAGAATACCATAAGAGGCCGCTGATACAACTTGCTAACTGTGTTTAAACACGGTAAAATTGTATGAATGGTAGAAAATAATTCCTCAGTTTCAAAATATTTGTCAGTTCAGAAGTATAGTTTGTTCTAATTGTTTGTCTCCGTAAAAATTCATGGTGGCGTTATTTTTTGTTAATCTGGATTTTATTATTATCAATTTGTATCCCCAATAAGTGGAACGAGAGGTTTTTATCAAAGAAAAGGTCAGTTTAGAGAATTTAGGAATGTTCCCTCAAATTAAGGATAATTAATGACGCTGTTACTTCCTGAGTTTGACCCGGTGGAGTATCTTGATTGTCGATTTAAGTATTTCATAATGATATTCAATACACACACACTCACTCACACACACACATATACACACACACATATACAAACACACATACACACACACATATATATATATACACACACACATTTATATATATATGTATGTATGTATGTATATATATATGTATGTGTATATTGTTGTGTCCTTCATTTTGGAGATTAAAAGTGTGACAGTTTCCATGTCTATGTCAGGTGCTTCATATCTGATCTACAATAAATTAATGATAGTATACGATTCTAGGCCTTGGCCCTAATAATTGTGTGTTGAGATTTTGATCTTGAAATGTTGATGAATCACACAAATCCTACATGAATTGTGCCATCCAGGCAGAACTGGTTGTGCCCCTAGTAATGTCTTCTTTTGTTAAAAAATTGGGTAAAATGAGAGGGAACAGACTGAATTTGATCCCCACTCCGAACCAGGGTGGTCCTCTGTAACTATTCGTGTTTTAACTCATTCTTGTGGTCTCTCCTTCATTTCTTCACCTGTTTTTTGTTACTCCAGAAGAAACAGAGTAAACCACTATTTTTTTCCACCATTTCTTTGTATTTTATTGTGGTGCCTCAGCTCAGCCACTATTTTCCTGCCATGCTGTTATGATTTGGATCTTTGTTTTGGTGCTTTATATGTTGTTTTGTTAGCTATTTGAGTTTGAAATGCTAATAGATGCGTGGGTGTGTTTTGATGTTTTATACATTTCTTTGTGTTAAATTGCTACTAGTGTTATATTTTTTGGTATGAATTTGTGCTTTTAAATGTGTTAGTTTTACACACAATGTTTTATTATTGTTCATACCGTTTATGATATGGGTTGATATTTATTTCAGAAAATAGACCTCCCAATTCATGATTTAAATCCCAACTCTACTACCATGTTAATCCCTGTTGTGCAAAACCGTAGATGCCAATTATTTGAAATGGTGGAAGTAACCAGTTATCCACCTTTGGACTTCTACCAGTGAAAGTATTTGACAGGTTTTAGAAATTAAACAATTAATATTTCATTTTCAGTTTGTACTACAAATAGTGTTGTTTGAGTACTTGATTTGAGTAAAAATTAATGCAAAATACAAAACAGTCAAATATTTTATTGGTTTCTTTCTTTTCTTCAATCTTTTAGTGTAGGTTTCACAATGGGAGCCATCTCTGTTTATTCTCTGAACCCCTCCTTCATTTTAATGGTTGGTTTGGATTGGATTATCAATCCCTTGCCCTCAGAAAAGTGGAGCTGGGGTGACAATTGGATTGTGACTGCTCATGGATGATTTTGCTTGTTCCTCCCTTCATTCTACTATTCTTTTTGATGTTTGCATCTGAAGTAGATTTCAATATACTTTCCATTTTATGATTGGATATACTTTTACGGGCTGATGTTTATGTTGTGTCTTCCACAAATTTGCCTATAGATTTAGAAATGGATGGACAAGCTGGCCGAGGTGGCGCTGGCCTCGACATGTTTNTACCAAATTATAAATTGGGAAAAACTCTTGGGATTGGATCTTTTGGCAAGGTGAAAATTGCAGAACATGTATTGACTGGTCATAAGGTTGCAATCAAGATCCTAAATAGGCGCAAGATAAAGAACATGGAAATGGAAGAAAAAGGTTTGTCATTTCTTATCAATAAATTTCAATCATCATCTAATTGTGATTTTGGTGTTAGATTTTCCAATATTTGCAGCATTTTGCTTTGTATTGTGAATATTGATCAGTAAGGTTCAAGGAATTTTGCATTTTCTAATCCTGTTTTCCTTATATTCTAACGGTGTGGAGTTTGAGGACAAATATTACTGTTTTCCTTATGCTTGAGTATACAAAATTTATGCTTTCTCCTTCTTAATCATTTATTAATTAAATATACTTATCATTTCTTTTCCCCTTTTCTTTTCCCAAAACTTGTTGCAGTGAGAAGAGAAATCAAAATTTTAAGATTATTCATGCATCCTCACATTATACGACTTTATGAAGTCATAGAAACTCCATCTGACATATATGTTGTTATGGAGTATGTGAAGTCTGGAGAGCTCTTTGATTACATAGTAGAGAAGGGTAGGTTGCAGGAAGATGAAGCTCGTAATTTTTTTCAACAGGTAGGATTGTTTACTATTTTGTGTAGTTGAGAAGACAACTTTGTCACACATTATTCAAGCTAATTTCTGATTTTGGAAGCAGATAATCTCTGGTGTGGAGTACTGTCACAGGAATATGGTGGTTCATAGAGATTTGAAGCCTGAGAATTTACTTTTGGACTCCAAATGTAATGTCAAGATTGCTGATTTTGGCTTGAGTAACATCATGCGTGATGGTCACTTTCTCAAAACCAGTTGTGGAAGCCCTAACTATGCAGCTCCTGAGGTTTGAAATTCTTTTTGTAATGAAATACACAGTGATGATGATTATTGTTTTTATTATTGTTGAGGAATGTGTGCATGTGTGGTGTGTTTATGTTGTATCTTGTGATTTGTATTTCTTGGCTGCTAACTTGGTGATTTATCACAGGTTATCTCCGGGAAATTGTATGCTGGACCTGAAGTAGATGTCTGGAGCTGTGGTGTAATTTTATATGCTCTTCTTTGTGGCACTCTTCCTTTTGATGATGAAAACATTCCAAATCTCTTCAAGAAAATAAAGGTATTATTGATATTAATTTTATTTAGTTAATCAATATTATTGATTAATATTAAATAAATAGGTGTTTCCTGCTTTCTCTTCCTTCTTTTGTTTTTAGTGTGAAAACTACCCAGGCCTTGGATATGTGGCTAACTTTCTATGTGTTCAGTTCCTGCTTCTTTTTATGTTTATTTCTGCTATGTGCATTTTCTTTGTCCTTTGCCATTTTTTAATCATTTTAATCTTCTGAAACTTTGCAAATGCAAAGGTTGTATTTTTGAGTTATTTATGTTAATGCAACCTCGTAGGAGTGTTTGAATTAAACATTGGTTGTTTTTAATTCATATTAATATAATTTATATAGTAATTGATCTTTTAGAATCAGATAATCCAAAGCAAATTTATTCTTTAAAAGATATTATCACCAGAGAATTTTTACCTTATGTTGTTTCATGTAGGGTGGGATATACACCCTTCCCAGTCATCTATCACCTAGTGCTAGGGATTTGATACCAGGGATGCTTGTGGTTGATCCTATGAGGAGAATGACCATACCTGAGATACGTCAACACCCATGGTTCCAAGCTCGTCTTCCACGTTATTTGGCTGTGCCCCCACCAGATACACTGCAACAGGCCAAAAAGGTTTATTTTTATATCTTTATGTCATTCTCTTTCCACCTCCATTCTCTATATATAGTTGAGAATAATACTTTTGAAGTGAAAATGCCTGGTTGGAAACCTTGAGTGACTTCACAAGTCTTAAGGGTTCTGATATCTTTTCAGCTACTTTCTGTTTTCAAACTTTTGCACTTCACATTCATACACGTTGGAAACTCTCGTGTGTGTGTATTATAATCAGTCCAAATGATATCATGGTTTTGTAGATTGATGAGGAGATTCTTCAGGAAGTGGTGAAGATGGGATTTGACAGGAATCAATTGATTGAATCCCTTCGGAACAGGATACAAAATGAGGTTTGTGCCCATGTCTTTCTCCTTCTATGTTGCCAGATTATCTCTTACTACCATCCATATATTTCAGGGTACTGTAGCATACTATTTGCTATTGGACAATCGATTCCGTGTTTCCAGTGGTTATCTTGGAGCTGAGTTTCAGGAGTCCATGGTAGGTTTCTTTAAGCTCCCGCACTTTTTTTAATATTTCATAAGTAGTTGGGCTTTATTTTCTGGTTAAGTCATTTAGCTTGATAATGATTCAGAAACGAGACATTTTTCAGAAACAAGATATTATCCCTATGCAAACTGGGCTTTATGCTTGCTTGTGATATGTATTAGTATATGTTTGGCACCTATGTTACGATGAAGGGAAGGGACAGCAGAAAATTGGGTAATTAGATGCTCCAACCGAAGGTTGCATTGGAAATGTGAGAAAAGGGGTGAAGTGAAGGGGGGAGAGCTTTGTAAAGAGCTTTGTGAAGAGCTTTCTAACAAGGTGGGAAAGGGGGAGGAAGAGGTGGGGTTATATAGAATGTAAAGGGTGTAGGGGAAGGGGAGGGGCAGGGTAAACTTGTGGTGGGAGACCAGCTCCTCAATGAGCTACTCTGGTCCTGGGTTTGGTTCTTGTAATACGATTTTCATCACACTGATCTCAGTGTTTTCTGTAATTTAAGTGTGGTTTCTATCATTTTAACCTTGAAATTAAGTATGTCTTTCTAGCCTGAGTTTGGTTCTTTGTGGATTTATAATAATGGAATGGAACCGTAAGTTACTCGATATTATATTTCTTTAGGTGTTTCCATTTAAAACTGAATCCTATGCAAAGCTCATTAGTTTTGGGTTTATATTGTTTTTGCTAGGATTCCAGTTTTAACCAAATGCATTCCAGTGAAGTTGCTTCTTCAGTTGTTGGACAACGCTTTCCAGGCTATATGGATTATCCAGGAGTAGGATCGAGGCCACAATTCCCTGTTGAAAGGAAATGGGCCCTTGGACTTCAGGTACGACAGTATCACCCATGGTGATGTTGCTGTTTGAGAGGAATTAGTTGGATGTCCCTGTTTAACTTGTCTGTGTTGTATTTTAGACAATTTATTTCCTCTCTGGATATATTGCAGTTGTGAAGAACTAGCAAGTGTTTATACTTTATATCAAACGGTGTCTGATTTTTTGTAATAGTTGCCATCTTAAAAAATGTAGTTTGATGTCGTGTTGGTAGTTACTATTGTTCATTATCTTGTGACAGTCTCGAGCCCATCCTCGAGAAATAATGACTGAGGTCCTTAAAGCTTTGCAAGAGTTAAATGTTTGTTGGAAGAAAATTGGACACTACAACATGAAGTGCAGATGGGTTGCTGCCATTCCTGGTCATCACGATGGAATGGTTAACAATAATGTGCACAGTAACAACCATTACTTTGGAGATGATTCCAACATTATTGAGAACGATGCTGTTTCTACTGCAAACGTGGTCAAATTTGAAGTTCAGGTAATTTAGCTTTAGAACCATAATGTTTCACATAATGTGATATAGAAAAAAAAAATGTTCTATGGCATCTGTAATGACGGATTTTCTCTGATACTCGGATGATTAGTCTCCCTTGCTAAATTACGGCCAAAGATGAACCGCAAAAATAGAAAAACCGAAAGAGTCATCTTTTCATTTTCCTTCCCTCACTCGATGTTTAAATCATTGCTGTTTTTTGATTACAACTAATTCATCTCTTGTATTATTCCAGAATATTCTCTAATTCTTACGTTCACTTTCACAGCTTTACAAAACTCGGGAAGAAAAGTATCTGCTTGATCTTCAAAGGGTGCAGGGTCCACAGTTTCTTTTCTTGGATCTGTGTGCTGCCTTCCTTGCACAGCTTCGCGTCCTCTAGAGCAAAGAGCTTAGGATCACAAGAGACTTAAATAAGCCTTGTGTTCTATGTGAATAAGCTTTCATTGTACATATAAGTATCTTTTCTGTCCGAGCGTATCCTCTGATACCCGTTTTTCTATGGGTAAACATTATAAGGAGTCAATCCTAAATATGGGATTTGCTTCTTTAACAATGGTGTTGGACTAGCTGTTCCTATCTCTTGGTCGTTTAATTTCATGGGAAAAGCTAAATAGCCCCTAACTGACAGTATGTGTATGGTTTTCAACCAAGTGCTGTAAATGACTGTTGCTATCTGGAAGGGATGCCTAGGCTGCCTATAACTTTTGCAGATTAGCCTTGTTTTCTTATAAATCTAATTTCACATTACCCTTGTATGAATGCAACCTCCTATCAGACTGGTACTGAGAATTTAAATTTTCCAATATCACTGTGCCCTAGCATTTTGAAGCATTTTACTTGTCCGAGATCTTTTCGATGGAGATTGATTCATAATATTCAGATTTTATAATTTTGAATAATATTGTGGATCACGATATCTGAAGTAAAAGAATTGGGTATTGTGTAATTTAGAATTTTTTTTATTTAGGTAATTAGGAAAAGACTTGGTTATGCAATTCGCAATTATTTTTTATATTTTAGTTCCACAATTTAGATTGGTTAAAAATTCGAAAATGGATTCGGGATCTTACAAATGTTGGAACCTTAGCTATACTTAATTTTATATAACATGCCTTGGAAGAATATATTCATCCAAAAAGTAATGAAACAGTAGTATTAGGAGGAGGATGAATGCCTTCATGGCAAATTAATTTTTAATTTATATCACTCAGGGTCATAAGCTTCATATTATGTTACAAGTTTCTATAAAATTCAAAATATAAATTTATTACTCTAAAATTATATAAATCGAACTGAAAACACTAGAAGAAGACATGTCTCTCTTACACCACATGCATGTAACTTCCTTCAAGTTAAAAATCAAATAGCCGATTAGTCAATCCGAAAGTAAAAAATGGTTTACAGATTACTCAATATAAAAATATTATTACGTTAGATAATTTGAAATTGTTTTAATCAGATTGTGCAATTTACAACATATCCTCTTCTAGCCACAAATTATACCATCTTAAAGGCTCGACCCCTCTACTTTCATGGTTCTTATAAAATGGAAAGGGCATACTATTCATTTTCTAAAATTGATGAAGTGCAGGAAAAAAAAATCATAAATAATGGGATGCAGGAAGAAAACACCATTTTGAAAGAAATCATCAAGATATGTAGCCCACTTGTTTGATTTTTAGACCCTTAGGGGTTGTTTGTTTGGAAATATGAGCTAAGGAAATATGATTTCAGAAATAAATAACTACACATTATTTACTATAATATATTTTTCATTTCATAAATCCGATTTTACCGTACATGTTACATAGAATATTTCATTGTTACATAAATGAATGGTAGCTAGTTAACACAACAAACAGTAGGAAGATCAAGTGAATTCCATAGTAACAGTTCATCATCAATACTGGATGAAAAAGAGGGTGAAGAGCAATCCATGCCAACTGATGTTTGTGTCTCTTTCCTATCCATTGCTTCTATGTGTTCTTCATTCTTCTCAATAACCTCAATTTTGTTTTTGCTGCAAGCCATCTTGAGGTTGGTTAGTTCATTAGAAATACAAACCTCACTTCTATGTTTGTTTCCTGATTCAACTTTCAACTTCAAGCATTCAGGTATTCCATTGAAGGCATAGAGGGAAGCTGAAAACTTCCTCTCATATTTCATTCTCTTCAAGACTTCTCTAAACATTGGAGGCTCATCACCACAGTTTTCAGCCTCCAGCTGCTCCTCAATCTCTTCAGTGATCTCAAAAAGTGAATAATGATAACTGGATGGAACAACATTGTCTAGGAACTGAAAATCCTGAGCACTCAAATCAGTTCCTTCTTCACTGTCTTCCTCTCTTTCCCCTCCTGAATTTACATCAGCACTTGATGTTTGTGTCACACTGTTGAAGTCAAATTCCATTTCCATTTCTTTTTCGTTTTCCCTGCAATCATCATTCTCATTCAAACATGATTCAAGACTATTTGTGATGCAATCAATTTGTGCACTGTCATTACTAAACTCATTGTTGTTTGTGCTGTAATCTTCAGGGTCATTAAGGAAATCGGAGAATTGGTCCAATGTGAAATATGTTGACTCATTTCCATGTACATCTTCTTGTTGGCTTTGTTGCTGGTTGATTATAAGAGATGTGGAGGAGGAAGATGAAGAAACAGTGCAAGGCTTTGTTCTAGTGTCATTCCTTGCTTTGAGCCTTTGAAGGAGGAGATTGGTAATCTTTGAGGGAAGAGCAGGAGTAGAGGAAGATTGATAACCGGGCCAGAAGTTTGTTCTAGTATTTGCACCTCGAAGAAGACATGCAGCCTCATCATAGGCTCTTGCAGCTTCCTCAGCTGTATCAAAGGTTCCTAGCCAAACTCTTATCTTCTGAATTGTATCCTTTATCTCAGCCACCCATCTTCCGGAAGGCCTTTGCCTCACCCCAACAAATCTCTTCCTCAATTTCCTGCCACTTCCTAGTGCAGCAGCTTCCTTCATCACCTCATCCCATGCCATGGTTTCATCAGATAAATTTCTCTCTTTACCTTCTTCAGAAGCCTTTCTCTTCCTTGCCATTTTCCTGACAAGTTAAACTGCTTGCCTCCTTTTGTTTTCTTATGCTTCTAAGTGCTTCTTTTAAGGTACCGAGCTTGGTTTTGCTGTGAATTTTTGGTGCTTGTTTAGGCTTTTATAAGGAGGGGTAGTGTGGTGAGTGAAACTTTGGAATAGTTCAGTTTTTAGAGGTGAACAGGTCACACACTGATATTGGTTCCATTTGTTTGTTTCTTTATAATTTAGGCTTTATACTGAACATTTGGCAGCTTCTCAGACTTTGTAACTGCTGCAAGCTGGTTGGATATGGATAAAGGGTATTTATATTTCACTTTCTGTGAACATATATAAGAATTCAAATATGTTTTATGCTCTAGTGCTAGCTTGAACTGGTCGTTGCTACATATTAAGACTATATTTGATTTAGTATCTATTTTAAGATTATGATTTTCACGCTGTCCATTTGCTCTTTCTGGCAAATTTTTCTAGACATAAAGGAGATTTCAGACATAATAACTACGCGGCATTTTGTCAAGAAAAGATAGAACAGAAAAGAAAAATCCCGTGTAGTCAAAATCTATGAACTGAGATGCAGAAACCGTAGGTAGTTGCAGTTGGCGTTTGGATTATAGCTTGGAATCAGTTTTTAGTTATTCAAATGATTTTACATTGTTGTGTTATCAAATTTTGATTGATCAATAATTGTGTCATCTTCTGATGTTTTTATCTGCAAACTTCTTACAAATACATTTATTTTTTCTTATCGTCACTATACAAATATTCAGGAAGTTGGGTCCCAAAAACTTGTCTTAAATTTGATCACAAGATCATTAAACATTATAATGTGTCTTAACAAATATTCATGGTTTGTTTTTCTTAGACAGTTGTAAGGAACAGAATAAAATGTTCTTTAGGACAAAGTTTGGCCCATTTGGACTTATTTTATCTGTCTTGACTCAGCAAGAATAAAAATTGTCTCAACAGAAACTGGCAACAAATATGAAAGTTGACAAGAAAACAAACACAAACACATTAAAATGAATAATGCTTTCGTGAGGCACATTTGGAGGGTATTGTTCTTTACCGACATATCAAAGAAAGTTGTCACTGTCATGTTTTTATAAATATAAAGATCATGACATTTTGTACTGATATATTTATGCCATTCTTCTCATGTTTTATATTTAAAATGTTGATGTCACAATTGAGTCTCAACATAAGTGGATAATTGTATCGCTTAGCATTTTTATCAGATATTGAATGTGAAGTTAATATAGGAGTAAAAATTGTATAACGAAAATGGTCGATAAAACAAAAGCGTTGTTTAATATTATTATTATTATTATTCAAGAGATCTCTAAAACAATGAATGACACTATGTATGAACAATTTTCGAACACCATATTGTTAACTTTAGAATTAAATGATCATAGACAATGGAAAAGAGTTGTTTCCTTACATCATGCAATCGCAAATCACAAATTTATCATGCTGGTTTGCAATTAATTAATGGCATATAAATACTATTTTACACCGTCGCTTTATAGTTATTCCTGATAATATTTTATATGCAACAACAAAAAAATAGACTAAATTATGTTTTTCAAACCTATAATTATTTTAAGCATAAATTAATTTACATAAACTCTCATACTAGTTTCTTCAAAAGCTAATATTTAACTTACACAATAACGAAGGAATGAAAAATTATGCAAAAACTAATTTTAGTTAATGAGCAGCATTTTTTTGTTTCCAAGTATTGTGTAGAAACAAGTTTATCCAAAATGAGTGGCAACAATATTTAATGCAAATATCAAGAGGACATAAGAAACTTACACAAGATAATCAAATATAAATTCAAAGTCAGAAGATGAAGGTACATTGTCTTAGCATAACAAACCATCTGTTAAACTCTACAATGTTACTTACAAGTGAAGCCATAAGAAGCTAATTATGAACTTAAACTTTTGATTTATTGAGTAGAGGAAGCCAGGGGCTATTAACACTTCTTCCTGAATATTTGATTGGCATCAAAGCTGGATCATTATATGCACTGGCCAACTTATCATAAAATTCAGACATGTTAGGGTCATTTTGATCTTCTCTGTCCTTCTTGATCAAACACTGCATGCAGGACACTTTGCTTCATCAGATTGCAAAAAGGCCAAAAGAAAAAAAGGAAAAACAACTCAATTAAAAAAGGACAATCAGCTGTAAGTTACTTCAAAGCAGAAGGAAATGCTATAATCATATTAGCAACATGTGTTTCTCTACACTGGAAACAGTTCCTCATGAATTGTTACAATTTTGGTCAAGCCAACCCAATAACCAACACAAGAATTACAATAAGACATTATAAGGTGACTTTTATGATGCAAGTGAAAAACTAGCAGCCAGGTTTGCTGAATGAATAGAGCCAAGACAATGTTAACAATGAGAAGTTAAGTGCTTATCAGGGCATGCAAAAACTGCAGTAGCAATACTCATAACTTTGTAACTAAACAAGAAAAATGTATAGTAGACAAAGTAATCAACAAAAAAAGTTACAATAAATTAGAATGAGTTTTCAACCATCATACTTCGATAGGATAAGACTTGAAAATAGGAAAGAAGCGTTTCCGGCAATACTCATTGAATANAAGAGTNAGNATAGGAAGAGGCAGAATCAAAGCAGATGCAAGTGGAAGCTGCTTCTGCCCAAATATCCCAATTACTATAATATGCATCAGTATCAATGAAAANATTGTGTAGTTGTGCACTGTAGGCCAAAACTCTCCTCCAGTATGGTACTTTGCCACATAAACATTTAAGAGCTGTCACAGAAACAAAATTTAAGACATCATAAGAACTTTAGTAATCACATGGGAAACAAATGATTGACCCTATTTTGCCTCGGGAATCATATCAAATGAGAGAGAACCAAGACAAAAAGAAGTTAATTTAAGTTAATTGAAGCAACTATGAGCATTAGATGAAAACATTATTACAATTTTTTTCCAGCCTTTATGCAGTGGTGAATGAAAGGCTTGCTTGATAACACACGTATAGCACCTATAAAAACATTTTCTCATTGAAGAGTCTCTCAATAGAATTCCTTTCTTTTCTATTAATGAACTTAAATAATTAAGAAGTGTTCAAACAATAATAATTATTGATAGTTCTATTATAAAATATCTCCTTTTCTCTATTTTGCATTACGGCAAAACAGAATGAGCCTTTCATACTGATCTGCTGTGTAGTGTTCACAATGAAGAAAGTGAAATACAGTGACCAGGAATGAAAAAGACCAAAAGACAATCCAGAAACTGTCTAACAATTAAAGTTCAAAAGCATCGTGTTCAAAATTGCCAGAGTTAGACCATATGTGACAAGCTTTTATTGTGATAATTTGATAACACTTATATTTGCATCTCAAATCATTTGCAAAGTGATCACTTTTAATAAGGTAATATGCCAGCCATGCTATATTATACATGAAATAAGGAAGACAAGAGTATATGGAAAGAGGAAAACAAAAACAATTTGCAAACCTGGTTGCGATAAATGATGTATCCCAAACAAAAGTAGACTAAGAGAAATGGAAGTATTAGAGGAGCAAGGATGAAATATGTAACACCAAGAAGATCAAAGAAAAGAATCCTGGGAATTTCACTGTGGTAAGGAATTGATGGTGCCTCAAAATCATCTGTGTCGCTATCTCCATAAAAAATTACTTTAATATAGTTGTAAAGAAGTGGAATCAATTGAAAGAGTTCTGATGCTATGTTAGTCCATCCGAATGTCACAACATATGCTATGAAGAATGATGCCTGCACCAGACATGAAGTATAAATCATGAACATCTTATGCACAACATATGGAGCAGTTTCCTCACAGCATCAACAAATAATCATAAATTTTCATTTGAAGGAAAAGTATTCCCTCGATATGGTGAGATCTATAGATAATATTTCAGAATTCTGTGAGTTGTGAAACCAGTAATTGTTCTGACCTGTGCTGGTACAGCTTCAGCTAGTACTCTGGGAAACTCTTTAGGCTCAAGAAAAACCGTCAATCGATAGAAAGCTGACCCTGATAATACATTTGCAAAGAAAATGTTCCATATAGTAAACCATAACACTTTAGTGCATGCACTTTTTTGTATTTGACTCCATGATATGTATCCTTGCAAAGATGAAAGCATAATCATAATAGGTGGCACAACGGACAGAAACATCTGAAGAATCAGAATGGGAAGGTATCCTGTTATAACTTGGCTGACAACTGCCCTGCAACAAGCAAACACAGGAAGCTCTACTTTAGTTGCCATTCCAAACTCTTACTATTTCTGATCCAAAAAGTATAACATTGCTGCAACTTACAAGCTGTCAAAGTGGATTCAAAATTCTTAAAATTACATAATACATCTAATTTTGCAACTCGGTACACCCACCAATACTGGTTCACCAAATCTACCTATCTAATCCAATTAGCCTGCATATGTTCTACATTCTATCTCATAAAAACTGCACAAGTAGGAGAAATTAGAAGTACACAGCACAAAAATGAAAATAAGAAATGTATCATTTTCATTTTCCTGTATAAAACAAGAAAAAAATAGTTGATGGAAAAAGAAAAAAATCAAAGAGAGGGAGAGGAATTAGATAACTTCCTTTCGAAGTCAGAGCAAATAATGAAAAACAGAAAAAATTAAAAAAAAAATGCAACAGCTCAG
The DNA here is from genome assembly GCF_000741045.1 of Vigna radiata var. radiata. Classification (NCBI taxonomy): domain Eukaryota; kingdom Viridiplantae; phylum Streptophyta; class Magnoliopsida; order Fabales; family Fabaceae; genus Vigna; species Vigna radiata. The sequence goes on along the minus strand of NC_028354.1, from coordinate 17,693,853 downwards.
AATACTAGTCAAGCCAACTGACATAATGCAACCAAAAGCTATGAACAAAATGTAACCCTTGTGAGTATCATTTGAAGACCCTCAATTAAAAAACACACAGAAAACAATCAAGAGGATAGAAAATCAAGTCTTTCCCAAAGATGTGTACTTAAATTGGGCAGAAAATATTTCCCATTTCTCATGTAATGCAATGCACAAACGTTTATATATTTTATCTGATTATATAGCGTGCGTAAGTAGGGAAAGGAAAAGTATAATGGGTAACATTTCCTACTTACATTCTCAATATGTTTTTCAGAGCAGGGAACATGGTTTCCAACTGATCAAGATGGGTAAGGCCTTGTACTAGAGCAACTGGGATTAAAAATAGCATTGTAAGAACATTGCAGGCAACAAAAGCCACCAGCTTGCTGATCCATCTTCTAATGAATGTGACAGAAAAGAAAGGCCAATAAACATCTTGAGGCTCCGGAGCTTGCTCAGTAATCCAGTGTGTGGGGTTGACACTTTCTTGAATGTTTAGAGCTATTGCAGCACCAAATCGTGACTTAAATGTGACAAAGGCAGCTGGAACTTCCTTTTAAATTGAAAATAGTTGTTAAACAAGTGCATATATTATACATTCAATTTAACCATGAAACACTGTATCTACTGCTGGATGGAATATTCATATACAAAAGCTTTTCACAAAGGATATCTACTACTCAACCGATAAGTTAAAGAGAAATCAAAGGTTAATCAAAAGCAAAACAAAACCTGATTACATGAGTCACATTAGTCCTGAAGGTTATTAGTAGACATGATAGATTAATTTACCTTTCCTGCCAATGAACACTGTTCTATTCTCACATTGTCCGCAATGTCTCCTAATGTCTTTTCATAATGATCTAACATATCAACTTTATGACCAAAAAGTCCCAAACATCCATCACGCCTTTGCCGTTGAGGAGTGTTGTCTTTATTCTTCAGGTGGGTAAGCCTTTTGTACAGTCTCTCTGCATCTGTCTGTCAGGAATATAGTTTAATCAGAAGATTATAATATAGACCCATAGGCAATATAGAAAAAACGAACTGAAGTTAGATACAACTATACATTTCTAAGGGCATACACACTTTGGTTGCCTATTCCTATTGAAGATCTCTAAGAAGTTCAAAACTTCACAGTAAAAAATATTTAAATCCAAACCCACCACCATCCCTCTGCCTCCAAAAAAGAGATGATTTTTGGCCTATAAGTGGCTTTGAACTCATTGGTGTTCACAAGAAGTTTAAAATGGTATGAACTCACTAGCTGTTCTTTTTATCCGTTTTTTATGTTCTATTGTTTTCTTTTAATAGGAATTTTCCTTATTTCATAATGGATTGTAGATATTGAGAATACATATATAGGATCAAGAATTTGAGACACTATAACCTATGTAGTACGGATACTAACATGGACATTGGACACAGACACTTTGACATAACATGCCGATATGTGTCGGACACGGGGTGGTGCATCCGAGCTTCATTGACTATAACAGAAAACTAAAAAAGGAAAAATTAAGCAAATGTCAAGAGAAAATATTTAAACCGACTAAAACTCCATGAAACTGCTTACAAGTAGAATTTGAAGTTTACTGCTTCTACGAACAACCTCATGTGAATGATAAGTAGAAGGATGATACTCCTGGAAGAACTGCTCAACAATATCGGTGCAATTGCTTCCAACTGGAACAGGAATACCTCTTACTAATATACTAAAGTGATGAGGCTCATGCTTGGATGAATAGAAACAAGCAATTCTTTTTGATGAAATATACTCATACTCCTGAATATGGCAAAAGCATCAAGCATGAAATTCAATCACTATCTTGTCATTTAGCAAAACTGGAAAAATCTTGTGAATTTATAAAACAATTTGAACAAAAACTACTTACATAATAAAGAAGAATGCAGACAACTCCAGTGAAGACATATACGGCACAAAAGTGGATCCATAACCTTGCGAAAGGCCAAATCTAGCGATCAGAGTTACCATGTTATGATATAGATAAAAAGTCATTAACACTCGTGAGGAAATCTTTTCATTCTCACAAATGGTGTAATTACAACAAACAAATAGATTTTTGTCCTAAGTGCTAGGATGGACTTGCATATTTTGGGAATAAAAATGGTAATTAAAAACCAAAACTAGCCAACATAAATGCATGACAGTTTGTAAATCAGTCGTGATCAGAACTTCCTCCTCCATTCATACAAGGAACATAGTAATAAGATAGAGATTTGAAACCACAATGGTATACCTTTAATGAAGAAATGAAAAAGGGAATGAGAGGCTAACTACTGAATGCAGCCAGCAATGTCGTTCAATAACATAAAAATAGGCACAAAAATGGAGAGGTGAACCATCTAGTAATATGTCATAATACTACATGATAAAAGCTTTAAAATGTAATAAGGATGACACTGACATACCTAGAAGTTTTCCCCTTCCAGCGTTTAGTGATAATATGAATGGATCAATCCCAATTTCTTATAAAGATTTCTTTCTAACACTTTATAGCTAAAACAGATTTAATAAATAAATAATCAAGTCCCAAATTAGAGGAGAAAAGCATCTGGATCAATAATATTCACCTGTGTGAACCATTGTTAACATTAGAAATGCTGAAGGAATCCAAAGACCTGTTTTGAAAATCAGAGTCATCACGAAGCTGACTCCCCATACAATTAATTGGAAGAAGAATGAGTAGCCCCACAATTCCACCAAAAGTAAATATTTTTAAACTGGACAATATACAAAGAGGAAAACATTAGTAAGCAAAAAACGTGATCCCTTCAAAAACATACAACATGGTGACAGAAAATTGAAACACCAATATATATTTTAAAGAAATGTTGATATAAAAGTAGTCAGAGACACAGTGATCACTAATAAAATTTAGTCTGAGTTAACTAATGAATACACATTTGAATCAAATTTACTGCAACAATGGGAATCCAGTTCATATGCAGAGACCACATATACATGTTTTTACCTTTATGTATAAACATAGATAAGTTACACTCATGATGTAGGAATGTATATCAAAATTAGTGAAAGAGGCTTCATTAGCTAATATAATGAGTTTTAACAAAATGACATGATAGTTCTTTAAATCTAGAATCCATGGAGTAATTTAAATCACCTGAAGACAAATATGCGCATAAAGACAAAAGCGTCTAAGCCTGCAGTTGATAAAAATTCTTCTTCAGAGGTCTCCCAGGCTTTTATTACCCAATCAGTAGTAGCTAATAAACATTCCAAGTTAGATTGACCACCCTCTTCACGTTTTCTTTCAGAAACTAAGCGTGGAGCATAGACGGTAAGATTACAAGGTTGTTTTCTCAATATAGAGTAGAGGGTGAAAAATATAAAACATAGCCCAAGGTTAATTCCAACCGAAGTTAGAAGAGCAGAAAGAATCATTATTGAAATCTGCTTCAAAACCAGCACATCAACTCTGTGCAACTGACAACAGAACAGAAGTCCTGACTCCTGAAATCAAATAAATGGAACTCTCAATAGTCTCTTTGAACAAATCCAATCTGGCAAAGTGAAATACAAGAGGACAAAATCACCTCAAAAAATAAGCACAAAAGAAAAACTTTCACTTAAAATTTTTTTTAAGAAAATTGGCCATTCAAATGCACTATGAGCTGGAGGATATTGAGCTTTCCACACAAAACTCGGTGATCTAAAATATTCTTATCAGAATGTATGTAATTTTGCATTTCAGTAAATCTAGAATGGCTGTCTTGACATTCTCAGTCTTCATATGTTATACATTGAGGATAAACAAAGTGCATTTTCTTTCTGCTGTTAACACTTAGATAGTGGAAAACGTTATGATGGTATAGATGAAGTTTTAGACTTTCAAAAGTTAAGTATTTTATAGCCTTGGTGTTTATACTAATGTTTGGTGATATCATGTAAGCTAATTATGCAAGGTCAAAATAGAGTGTATAAGTGGAAGGAAACCTTCTCCTCTACTCAAATTCAAATAATGTTCTTATATTGTTTCAGCCAGTAAAAACAACATCACAATGATACAACCATAACAACAACAATATTAACATAAACTCAATGTCTTAAGGTTTTGAATAAAAAGTGATATCAATTTCTCATGTGGATTAAACTCATGTCAAACATATATACCGCAAGTGCAATGGACTGGTTAATAAACTTTACTGGTATCTTGCAACAATCGTAAGTTTAAAATCTAGAAACAAAAACTTGAGACATTCTAAGTCTACGCAAACACAGTGAGCATTATAGGTTACCTTGCCCCAAGAAGAAAGTTTATCATTTCACAAACCCCAAGCGCTCCATTAAGGCTAGAAATCTGTGTCAAATGCAGTCTTAAAAACTTTCTATTAGTTTACGCATCAATTAATTCAACATGAAGGTAGAACAGTATATGGTTGATACGAGATAGTGGCTTCAGATTTCAAAGGGTCTGTTAGATATATTAAAGTGTTACAAAGCAGATCTACATCAAAAACATCTCTTTGTACAATTTCTAACAGGACTTCCTATAACCATACATCATGCAAGGATATGTTGCGTTACAAATTTTTGTTAGATATGATAACCGATTAGGTAGATTTCACAATAAAACAAAGATATAATATATAGCCCAAATGATAGAAACTAAAGAGTTTGTGGAAAGAGAGAAACCTGGCTAGGAAGCAAAAGAGAGAAGCATCACTGAGTACAGTTGCGGGAAAGATTCATGATAAAAAAATTCATGATACAAATGCAAGGAAGGAATTTGTGTGTATGTGAATATGAACAACAACAGCAACAATATGGTACCCAAAGAAAAAGAAAATAAACTACCGATCAAGTTTGCTCTCCCGCCTTTTTTGGTGGCCAACATGAAACTCTACGTACATCCACGTGTCAATGCCTGGTTTGTTTGTTTCTGTTGGTTTCATGTATTTTTCTTGAACCCAAATGAGCATTGTTTCGATGCCTTTGAGATTGCGTGTTCACGAGGAAATACGAAAGTTCCTTAAAGCCATGCAATAGTGTTTTTGGAATAAGTTTAATATAATTAACAGTCATAATAATAAAAAATATTAATTATGCTTAATCCTTTTATGAAAAAAAAACATGTAAATTGATTCTAGGACGATAATGTAGGAACAACTCTCACGATTGATTATTATAAATATCAGTTGTTTATTTAAAGTTTTACAAAAGATGACGATGAAAATTCTCTCCAAAACATCCTCACTCATAACTACTCTCTTTAAGTCAAGATAACGGTTGAAATAATAATAATAATAATAATACTTTAATATTCAACAACAACAGTAATAATTTAACAATAAATAAGAATAATAAACCCATCAACTTGGTGTCACACAGATATCATACCATGACACATGTTATCTACACAAGTGTCCACGTAAACAATCCACGTCAGCCCCCAAACAAAATACATGCAGAGCTGCCACATCATCGTCGTCCTCTTCCCCTACATAAATAACCTTCTTCTTTTGTCATAAACCAAGACTCAGTTCCTTATTTTTGCGACATTTTCGACTCAAATTTCAGGTAACCTCTGCATGCATCCTCAATATCTTGTTCAGTTTAGTTAAGTAATTATTAGTGTTTTTTTTTTTTAACTGGAAGGTATCAGAAGGTTCTGAATTCTGCTTTTGTTTTCCAAATTGGAAAATTTTGGATAACACTGAAATTTGATTGTTCAAAAGAGGTTGAAGACAATGAGTGGTGAGTTTGAGGGGTACGAGCGCAAATACTGCCACCTTTCTGCAAAACTATCAAAAGCATGCATTGAAGCTGGTGCTATTAATGGAGGTACTCAATATTGCTTTTCATTTTTGCTACTTTGATTACATATTATCAAAGCACAATCTCTGTATCTGTCGGCATGATGTTTTCAAATTCAACTCAAATTTAAGTAATTGGCTTTAGAGAAAATTAAATTACAAATATATTTACTTCGTGGATCTTTTTTTGGTATAGATTTCTATTAGTGTGCTTTAACTATTATGACGAGTAAAAAAAAAGTGATTATTTAAGTATGATATCAATCTGAGTCTTGTAAGATGAAGAAAAAGAGATCTCCATTAAAGATCCACAGTTAACCTCTTTGATGGAAGAAGTTTCATTGAAAAATGAAACCATACTTCACTCACTTAAGAGATAATAAAAATCAAAGAAGGTTCCACATTCTAACATATGAAGTCTTAAAATTAATCATTTTGTCTCTTTCACTGCACTTATAGTCATGCTTTTGGATAATATATCTTCCTGCTGACTTGGATGGTAGCATTATCTTCAAGTCTTTCACCTTAGATTTGTTAAATGTTTATTTTCTTAAATTGGTGCTTATGATGTGTTAAAAAGTCATTCACGTTATATATATATATATATATATATATATATATATATATATATATANTATATATATATATATATATATATATATATATATATATATATATATATATATATATATATATACACACACACACACACACATATACATATTATATACATATTATATAATAGAGATTTTTTAAATTTGTATATTTCTGTTCAATTTGCAGAGCTAAAGAAACAAAAAGTTTCAGAAATAAAGGAGGGAATTGAGGAGGCAGAAGTTATGGTATCCTCTTCACTTTTTATTTTTTTGGTTGGTAAAGCTTCTTTTATTTCCTTTGTATTCTGGCTTTCTGATGTGTTGGTGCTATTATGAATTTGTAGATTCGAAAAATGGACCTTGAGGCAAGAAGTTTCCAGTCAGACTTTAAGGCTGTGCTTCTTGCTAAGGTGAGGGAGTACAAAGCAGATCTGAACAACATAAAAAGAGAAATGAAGAAAATTGTATCTGGTGTGTTAAACCCTTCTGCACGGGATGAGTTGTTAGAATCGAACATGGCAAATGTTATGAAGGTATATTTTTAAGTTAACATCTTTTACTGATGTTAAAGGGCAATCCACAGTCCTGTTTAACCAAGGCAACAATTCGGTCCTCCTTTTCCTTTGTAGTTATGTCAATGCAGTAATTGGTTACATTAATTTTTTTAGTCATCTTTACAGAAAAATGGTGATATTTTCAGTCCTTGAGTGGAAAATAACATTTTTAACTGGTTGATAAGTGATAGTAGATGTTGTGATTGATTAAAGGGATTCAATTTGAACACTTATGTTCATTGGAACGACGCTGCTAATCTGATACTTATTGCTGCTATGACTACAATAGGCCTCAGCTGATCACAGAGAAAGATTAATGACGTCAACACAAAGGTTGAACAAGTCTAGTGACGAAATCAAGGACAGTAGAAGAACAATGTTGGAGACAGAAGATCTGGGAGTTATGATTCTTCAAGATCTGCATTCCCAGAGACAAGCTCTGCTGCATGCACATGACACGGTAACTCTCTCCTGCTTGAACTTTTTTTGTGTTTTATTTTAGTTACAAGACGTTTTTCAAAATTTACGTTCATCTAGTGGTAAGTTACTTTGATCTGCAGAATTTATTTGGGTTGTACCCTTTAGAATTTTGAGCATTGCGAAACATCGCTTGTTAGAATTTATATACTTTCTGCTCTGATGGTTATATTCCCTCATGCAGCTTCATGGAGTGGATGATAACGTAGGCAAGAGCAAGAAAATTTTGTCTAACATATCAACAATGATGAACAGGAACAAGTGGATTTTCAGCACCGTTGTTGTGGTCCTGATAGTTGTTATCACCTTGATTCTGTATTTCAAGCTTTCTTAATAGCCACTACCAGACCATTGCTCTTTTGATCATATACACAATCCATTCTCAATTTTCTATTACAAGTATATTGACAGTGGTAACGTAATGAACGTAGCATTGGTTGTAGAATGAAACCTTCGGGAAATGAGAAACTCCAAGAAAGGTGTTTCCCTTTGTTTCCTCGATTAATAAATGTGTTCTACTCTAGCTTTTTGTTTGTTACCAACAGAATTGTGAAAAATAATGAAGTTATTTCCGCCAACTTTCCTATTTTACAGCTTAATAATACAAATAGATATTATTACTTTGTGCTATTTAATTTGAGCCGAACAAGTAAAATAAGATGGAATAAATTAAAAAATTATCATGTATCAACTGATTAAAACTAACTGCAAATCAAGTTAAACCTTGCTAACTCAAGTAGTACTTCATCCACCCAATGTACTGACCAGATAATCATCCAAACTCAAATAACCGTTATGTGTGCTATTTTGAATTGATTTTGCAAAATATTTAAAAATCAACTCAATCTTAGTCCCAAGAACGAAGTCCTACAATGGAAACCACTAAATCACATCTATATTTTGGATATGAAGGACTATTCTATTTATTACACATTCACAAAAAGTTTTAATTAAGGAAATATAACCTCGTGGGAGGTTTCATACGGAAAACGCATCATCTATCACGTCACAGGGATGCAAACAAGGCATATTTTCTTAAGCGAACAAACACAATGTTTTATGCTTGTAAACTATGTATGGCTGTTTGGAACATTCTCATCAAGGGTCCTTAATAATGTTCATGCAGAATACGGAATCCTGAGGGCCATCCTTTGAGCAAGCCAAGGTTTCTCTGGTTCGGGATCGATGAAAGGATGCGTGACGAACTGCATAGCTTCTTCATCCACCAATTCTCTACACCATATTACTCGCTTCGATGGACAGCAACCAGGTCCAAAACACCTACAGTTATGATAAAATTACTTCAGACTTTAACTCAGCAAGCACATTTTGCATTTAAGGCAAGTAAAAAATGTTTCCATCAGCATATTCATGGTGTCAGCATAACACATCATAATCTTTATTCAAATCAAACTCCTTAACATGAACAGTTCACTAGCTCAGTATGAGATTTCTACATTATAACTGTTGCAGAATTCTAGAGCTCTTTGATACGCTGCAAAGCATAAACAATGTAAAATGGAATGTGACATGAGCTACCTGTATTCATAAAAGCAAGCACTTCTCTCGTTCTCCATGTTCCCCCAGTTATCCCAGCCAACATGTCTTATACACTGATCCATGTAAGTGTATGCAAAGACCACCCTTCCAAAAGGGCCCCACGGTCGTCCAAGATATGCATACGATTTTCCTCCATTACCTGTGATAATGCATCTGCAATGGCACCAAAGACCACTCGGGTAAAATACTTAGGAACCAAATTTTACTTGTGTGTGGGTGTGTATCTTTGCACAGTAACCAATAATTTTAGAAGGCTTAAAAGTGAACGCACGAGTTAGTATTGTTTGATCGTGAAGAATTTGTCAAATGGTGACTAACAAGACATCAATGACCCTGTCTTTCACAGGGGTCTATCTCCTTAGGTTTAAGATTTTAAAAGGAATGGTTTAACTCATAAGGTTTAAGTTGTCCTTTTAAGCATTTTAACTCATAAGTCAGTATCATTTCTGCCTTGTTGTTTCTATAAATCTACGTAACTGCATTCTACTGTTAAAGGTTGGAAGTCCTGTGAGACTTGGAACTTTACTCCATGAATACTTATTATGAACTATGATATTAATATATTTCATGTTCCCATATTTCTTTTACAACGGGTTTACAAATAAAATCATGCATGGCCAGTACTTTTTGTAAATCATTAGTTGTAGATATATGACCCTAATCCCATCACCAGATTTACCATTTCCAAAACTTTTTCCCTGAGTGTAGAGCCCAGTGTTGTTAGTGATTAAGGATGATACAATCGTTTCATATCATTTATTCACACGTGCAAGGTAAAGATAGTACAATAAGAGAAACTCGTTCATGCTAGCTTGCCATGGGTAGAGAATGAATTCTAGTAGTTTTGTATGGAGATTAGATATTAAAATTACACTTAGATAAGAACTAACTCCTTCCTCAGTGGACAGCTTAAGAACTTATAGAGACTAAAGCACAGTGATAGGGCGTATATAAGATTGTTGAAACTGGAAAGTAATCAGTTACACACCTTAAGAATACATAACCAGTTGTTTCCTGTGATGATTTTCTGCTCTGTGCAGTTATGAAGCCCTCAGACTTGCAGTGGATATGACAATGCTCCAAAAGTGCAGTGCTATTGCCAAAGATGAAGTCCACACTTCCTTCAATGTAACAATCTTTCAAATATTGTTTACCGTAATGTAAGTACAACGTGTCCTGCACCGTAATCATTGAAGAAATGTATCCACTCGTAACTTTGATAAAATATCACTACTAGTGAAAAAGAATCGGGGGACTGAACCTAAGACCAGATAGTCTACTGATAATAGTTCCAAGTTAATTTAACATACCTCTCTTTTCAAGAGAATGAGCCAGAAAAGTAACAATCATAACTTGCACAAGAACACATCCATCAAAGAAATCATTACTATAGGGTCTTCAAATTTTTTTAAGAAATTCAAGATACGTATATCACCAACACACAATGATGCTGTGAAGCCCCAAAGCTATATAAAATGACATCAAGATATTGAAGCTACCTGCCATCCAAGGAACCTACAATTGTAGAAGGCACATCGATCCGCTGTTACTCTAATTGCAACTGCTTGACCTGAGCCCTGTCCAAAAGAGAAGAAAAAGGAAGGAGCACTATATAAGGTCTGGCATAGTTTCTACCTAAATATATGTACTGTCTCCATTAAACTTATGAAGAAACAAATTGGGATATAGGTGTATAAAGCAATAATACTAGATCATCTAAAGAATCTACAACCAGATAATTGCCTACCAAACAACTAATGTCAAAGGATCTCAATTCTCTATCTTCAGCAATAAGTAGATCCAAAAATGAAAAGCGTCAATTTACCGGTATTCTTTCTATTAAATAAAGATTACATTTGTAAGTAAGACTATGACAGGCCATTTACATGTATCAACATGTCAAAAATTGACAAAGGTTAGGGTGGTACAATGAAAAAACTTGAAACCAGTGAGATTTTACCATAAAAGCAATGCCATTACCTTAGGGGCAGAATTCTCAAAAGTAATATTCTCAGCAATAAAGTCCTCCCCTTCCACAATGGTACTTCCACAACCGAAGGTCCCAGTTCCTATTATCCTCGCAGGCTGAAAAAATGCCAACAGAAAAATCTGACACATACCCACTAATTCAAATGATAAAAAACAAAAAATAAAAATGAACAATTTTGACTAACCCATTAGAATTGAGAAATGATCAAAACAAATTAACAATTTTGACAAACACCCAATAACCCAAACGAATGATAATATCATAAATATGAACAATTTTGATACATGCCCACAAGCCCATCTGAGGAAAATGTCGAAGAGAAGAAAAGATGCGTACTTGATGGTGATTGATTCCGGAGACAGTGTTGTTCCAGGTAAGCACAGTGTCCTCAGGGGACAGAGCAGCGAGAGTGATGAAATTCTTGGTCTTGGGGATGTACACCGGCTGCCGGTAGATTCCCGGCGAGACCCGAATCACCGTCCGGCGAATGTTGCCAAGCGGCACGGCGTCGATCGCCGCCTGCACCGTTAGGAAATCAGCGGTTCCGTCCTGTGAAACCGTGATTATGCACGCTGCCATTCTGTAGAGAGAGGGAAGAGAGATTTTGGTGACAAAGAAAACGCACGAAAGGTATGACTCACAACATCTCACAAGATGGAATAAGAATATAAGAATGTCGTAACGTTGTGTGTCATGTAACTGAGGAAACAAATGGAATGGTGAGTTAAAAATGAGTGAGTCAGTTAGGTATCAGCAGTTAACTCAGATTATGACAGACTCTTACTTCTATGCTTTACTCAATCTAATTTTTTGTCCATAGATTCTCCCGTGATTCATTTCTAGGAAAGGAACATCATTGAAGAATAAAAAAATACACATACATATATTTTTTAAATTTGTTTATTTATATCTACATCTAAATTCTAGTCTCCTGATTTTTAAATGTTATTCTTTAAATATTTTTTAATTAAAATTATTATTTTATCAATTTTTTTTAAAGATGATTTTTTAAATTTATGATCTTTTAAACTTAAGTATTTTTTCAATTATAAAGTTACTTTGGAAAATAAATAAAAATTATAAAAAATATTTATATTAAATAATAATAATTTTATTTTATTATTACAAAAAAAATAACACACGAATGTATTTTTACTAGTATTTATAACTGAAAACACTTTTAGAAATTTTATTATATTAATGGATTAAAATTTAATACTTATATTAGTTTCAAAATTTATACTTATTTAAATAAAAGTATATGTATTATTACTATTTTTTTTATGTGATGTGTGATTCATAATTCAAGTGAAAAGAATCTTGGAAAAATAGTAGGAATAGTAGATTTTCAAGAAATATATATATCATGGAATAGGAATTTATATGACATTATATAGCTTGGAATAGGAATTTGTGTGATTTGAATCATTGAACATCTTATGGCATTGCACTGTCAATTCGATTAAGAAGGAAATGAAGAAAATACTATGATCTATCTACCATGGCTAGAATGGTTATCATGGACAGAGTGAGAAAGGTTGAAGGATTACAGAAGTTATATAATAATTACCCTTATTTTCTCATAGAAAACCTAACACTAAAATCTGAGTTTAATTACTCACATAGTTGAAACATATTTTACTCTTTAATTTTGAAAAACACTTTACTTTTTAACATAATCTTTAATGTATCATTTACAATCTATTATAGTTGATATAATCTAAATCTATAAGATAAAATTATATATAAAAAATTTAAATGATATTAAGATTAATGCTAAAAATTACCATTTGAATAATACAATTGAATTACCATTTAATCTAATTATATTAAGATTAATGGTAAAAATTAAATAGATGGGAAATAAATATGGTTTCATTAGAAAAGATGTAGAACATGTTGAAAAGAAAAATGCTGAAGTAGGGTGAAGTCGCAGCCGTCGTTACCATACCACCACCGCCGCCGCCGCCGCATGTTGTTCTCCTTTCCATGTCCATGCGGCTTTGTGTTTTCAACCTTGTCTTCAAAACCATTCAAAAACCCAACCTAAGATCCTTTTCACAGCCATTTGCATCCACTGCACTCGCTCACTCCGCCCCACCCTCTTTCTCCGACACCACCCCTTCCACGCCCCTTTCACACCCAACCACCCTCCAAGTCCTTCAAACCCTCCAATGTCTCCACCACCACCCCTCCCTCGCCCTCTCCCTCCTCAACCACCTCCACCGCACCGGCTTCCCGCACACCCTCTCAACCTATGCCGCCATCACCAAACTGTTCGCTTTCTGGAACCTGCCCAGAAAACTAGACTCCCTCTTTCTCCACCTCATTACCCTCTCAAAACACCACCATCTTTCCTTTCACCTCCTTCAACTCTTCGAAATACTCTTCCAGGACTTCGACCACCATAACCATTACTTGCTCAGAGCTTTTGGTGGCTTTGTCAAAACCTGTGTCACCCTCAACATGTTTGATGAGGCCATTGATTTCTTGTTCCAAACTCGGCGCCGCGGAATTGTCCCTGATGTTCTCACTTGCAACTTCCTCTTCAACAGGTTGGTGGAACAGGGCGAGGTCGATAAAGCACTGGCTATTTTTGAGCAACTCAAGAGGTTTGGTTTCAGACCCAATTGTTATTCCTATGCAATTGTCATCAAGGCGTTGTGTAAAAAGGGTGACTTGAGGCAACCTCTCTGTGTTTTTGAGGAAATGGAGAGAGTCGGGATCACCCCTCATTCGTATTGCTATGCTGCTTACATTGAAGGGTTTTGTAATAAGCATAGGTCTGATTTGGGGTATGAGGTGCTGCAGGCATTTAGAAAAAGTAATGCCCCTTTGGAGGTTTATGCATACACTGCGATTGTTCGCGGGTTTTGTAATGAGATGAAGTTGGATGAGGCTCAGGCTGTGTTTGATGACATGGAGAGGCAAGGGTTGGTTCCTGATGTGTTTGTTTATTCTGCGTTGATTCAAGGGTATTGTAAGGGTCATAATCTGCTCAAGGCTTTGGCTTTGCATGATGAGATGATTTCCAGGGGTGTGAAGACGAATTGTGTTATTGTTAGTTACATTCTGCATTGTTTGGAAAAGATGGGCATGACTTTGGAGGTGGTGGATCAGTTTAAGGAACTAAAGGAGTCTGGGATGTTTCTTGATGGGGTTGCCTACAACATTGTTTTTGATGCTTTGTTTAAGTTGGGAAAGGTGGAGGATGCGATAGAGATGTCGGAAGACATGAAGAGAAGGGGTGTGGCTTTAGATCTTAAGCACTACACAACGTTTATCAAGGGATACTGCCTTCAGGGTGATCTCGTTAGTGGGTATAGGGTGTTTAAGGAAATGAGTGATGAGGGTTTCAAACCTGATATTATAACATATAATGTACTGGCAACTGGGTTGTTTAGAAATGGTCATGCTTGTGAGGCATTAAAGCTTTTGGATTGTTTGGAGAGTCAAGGCGTGAAGCCAAACTCTACTACACATAAGTTAATCATTGAAATTTTGTGTTCAGTGGGAAAGGTTTTGGAAGCCGAGGCGTATTTTAACAGTCTTGAAGATAAGAGTATTGAAATCTATTCTGCCATGGTTAATGGCTATTGTGAAGCGGACCTTGTAAAAAAAGCCTATGAAATTTTCCTTAAGCTGTCAAACCAAGGAGATATGGCTAACAATACCTCCTGTTCTAAGCTAATTACCAAACTCTGTATGACAGGCGACATTGAGAAAGCTAAGATGTTGCTGGAGAGAATGTTGTTGTCAAATGCTGAACCTAGCAAAATAATGTATTCAAAAGTTATAGCTTCACTGTGCCAGACTGGGGATATGAAGAATGCCCGCTCTCTTTTTGATTTTTTAGTAAATAGAGGACTCATCCCTAATGTTATAATTTACACAATTATGATAAATAGTTATTGTAGGATGAACTTCTTACAAGAGGCCCATGACCTCTTGCAGGATATGAAGAGGAGAGGAATCAAACCTAATGTCATTACCTACACAGTTTTACTTGATGGAAACTTCAAAGCAAATTTAAGAAGGCGTGTCTCTCGTCATGGAGAAGGAAATAAGACATCATTGAAAGTTTCTTCCATCTTGAGAGATATGGAGCAAATGGAAATAAATCCGGATGTTGTTTGTTACACTGTGTTGATTGATGGACACATGAAGATAGAGAACTTTCAAGAAGCAGTAAGCCTATTTGATAACATGATTGACAATGGACTAGAACCAGATACTGTAACATACAATGCTCTGGTCTCTGGCTTATGTAGGAGAGGGCACATGAAAAAAGCCATTATACTGCTTGATGAAATGTATTCCAAGGGAATGACACCAGATGCGTGTGTCATCTCAGCTTTAAAACGTGGTATTGTAAAAGCTAGAAGGGTGCATTTTCATTAGAAGTTTGTCAGTTAGATGGTTTGCACTTGGATTTATTCTGATTTCTAAAGTTTATCCAGTCAAAACCTAAAGGTAAAGCAAAATCACATGCTATTGGCTTATTTGCTAAGACATATGACTGAAACATGGTCTTTTAATTACTGAGCTGAAGGATTGTGTTTCTTTCTACAGGTTGAAAAGAAAAGGACTGTGCTGAAATTGCATATTGGTTACCAGGTCATTGCAGGTAGGTAAGAAAGTTTAAAATGATACTAATCACAAAAGTATAAGGAGTGTAGTTAAGCAATTTTTGAGAATGTTTTTCTTGTTTCTACTTGTTTAGCTTAATATAAGATGCATATTGTGTTTTAACTGGATTAAATGAGTTTGTTGCAATTTATATTTGTATGGATACGCTTTATACAAAATTAAAATGATACTAATTACAAAAGTATAAGGAGTGTAGTTAAGCAATGTTTTAAGAAAGTTTTTCTTGTTTCTACTTGTTTAGCTTAATATAAGATGCATATTGTGTTTTAACTGGATTAAATTTGAGTTTGTTGCAATTTATATTTGAATTGAGGTCTTTCTTCTATATCTAATGAGGTATTTGTTCTGCATTGTATAGAAACAGAAAAGTATATTCTACAGAGTAGTAAGGCTCGGCATTCCTTACCTACCAGTGGCATCTTCCTGGCTTTTCTTGTCCTGGGGTGACCCAGTCTTTACCATGTGATCTAAACATTGATTTACCTTCTCTCAGAGTATGCCAAAGGTTTGTAACCAAACCCATATCAACATCCTGTGAATATCAAGTAACTGTGCTCTGTTATGAAAACCATCCCTACACTTAATGAAAGAAAGATTTTTTGAACCTGATTTTCTTGCTCATGATCACAGTTTGTTTTCTAGTAAAAGTAACACATTGCAGTTTAGTGAATATGCTGATGAAAATAAACCTTGACAAACCAACAATCCAATGATGGTCCACACATCTTAAATCTCCCACTACATCTCTTGCATTAATTAAAGCATTGCAATTGGCGTTTAGTTTAATAAAGACAGGATATGGAGGAGTAATCTCTCATTGTATCTACATACTTGGTTGCTTCCAGTGAATTAGGACACAATTTTTGTTATTTTTCAATAAAATGAAATGATTTGTATTTGGATGCCTTGTTATTTTGTAACTAAAAGAAGACAGTTAAAGAAGAAAATTGGAATATAAAAGAAGAGTGATGAAACCCTTCTACAAAATTCAATAAATAAGCCTTCCACCAAACAGACAAAAGGTGACCACTGACGAAATTTAATTATAAATCTACAATGAGGACTATCTGTTCTGTAAAAAACATGTCAGAATGCATAGTATATAAGCTGAATAGAAGATATTCTTTTCAGGAATCTGTTAGGGTCCTGAAGAGTCTCTGGCCTTTGGGAGAACAGTCCTGGAGACTCAACCATGTGACAGTTCTAGCAAGTGGAGAGCTCAACATAAAAAGTATTTTTTCCCATCTATGATTTTCATTCTTCCATTTATTAATTGTCATGGTCGATTATTTTATTTATCTAAAACAATATGCAATAAATTAATCCCTCAATCCAGGTTTGGTAAAATAGTCGGTGTGACAAGATTACTTTTGGGTGATCTTTAAGACTTTTCAAAATTGGATCCTGGTGGTAACGTATTTTCTGGTTCTGTGATTTATGAAATATGCGGATGATATCATAAACGTAGCTATCCCTTTTAGTCCTCTTGTATATCCTTTTTCTCTTACATTAGTCTGGACACTTCACTTAATCTTTTCGGAAATGTTTCTGTTAGGTTCTTTTTTCTGAAGAAAGTCAAGAATCACCCTAGAACCAAGGTTTACGTGTATGCCCCCAAAGGAGCTTTCTCCTTTTCAAACTGGAATAAGACCATTACACTGAAAATTAAAAAAAAAAAAAAAAAAAAAAAAGAGAGATCCCCCTTTACACATAAGAGGACCTATTTAGAGGAATTATGGTAAACCGGATAATAGTTATGTCATGCTTTATAGAATATGGAAAGATGCTTTGCTGTTTTTTACTAGTTAAGTTTATTGGCCTTAAATGTTGGGGAATGCTTAGTTTAATTATTCTCATGAGAAGTTATTCTGATTTCAAGTGATTTTCAAATACCTTTTAACTTTCAAGTGATTCCTTCTCGTCTTTTTGTTAGGTTGCGATTCAATATTGATCTTCAGTTTCATTCTCTCTGCAGCTTCTTTTCGGCATTATTATTTTTGCAATGCCTCTATCCATGTATTTTCCCTAAACAAATATGCTTGAAGATCTTCTGTTAACAGTGAAATCAGATAAAGAATAACTCTGTACAGTATCCGTTGATGGAAGAACACAATCATGATGTTATACTGCTATCCGAATACAATTATTTGGTTAGTTGGCCTGTCACATCTAACTAACTGCATGAAGATGATCTTGTGTCCTGTGATTGAATTTTCTAATAAAACTACGTGCAGGTTCATATGGATTTTTCAGTGTTCCATGTCTAGCTAAATCCCGGGACTACAATTTTGGCTGTGATGAAAGAGGGAAGTGGAGATGAAACGAAACAACACGCTCAAATATTAACTTGGTCGTAGTTTTCCCTTGTTTTATTGACCCACTATAAACCTATCCTGTTTGCCTAGCTTTGGCTGTGTGACATGGAAGTGGAATTTAATAATGTTATAATGATTGCTTGCCAAGTACTAGGTTAGGCTATGGTTTACCAAATCATTGTTTCTATTGGCCTGATTATACCTCACTTCTACAACAATAGTTGTATTGGAAACTAGTACCTGGTGTACTTATAAATTGCACCTACTTCTGTATCTAGGTTTCTACTGACATTTTATCCTTTCTCTTCTCATTCTGTAAAAAATTTATCATTATAAATGAGATCATAAGAGAGGTGTATCCAAGTCATCTGAAATATATTTTCTCTATTATTAATCTTAAGTATTTCATGAGTGAATAAAAAGAATTATTTGTTGATTATATTAGGTAATCGCTCTGTATTTCTTGCACTTGTAGTATTAACTTGCACTTACAGAGAAAACCATCTATATTTCTTATGTTGATAAGTTTTGGTATGTATGGTACAAGTTATCCTGTAGTTTTGTAAGATTTGACTGATGCTGGTTATGTTTATAGATGTTTTCCATTCATTAATTAGTCCTTTTGTTAGTCACTTTATGACAACTAGAGTTAAAATTACTTATGAACGCCGTATCTATGCATGCACCTTCTCACGGCATTCGACCAATCAAAATGGAACGCTAAAAGACACCAGTTCGGAAAAGAAGCTTACAGAGAAATAAAAAGTTGAAACGAATTTTTATTTATTTATTAAGGAATCCAACAATGCCTTTAAACATTATAAAAGATCTCTTGTATACCGAGGTGTATCATCAGATAAAAAAACCAAAAAATATACAACAGAACTTTAAAATCCATAAATAGAACTAGACAAAAAACTATAATACAGAACCATTAAAAAGGTTCATAACAAGGGCTTCACCACAAGAAGTTGTGAGAGCTAATATATAAGGTAAAAAATTATTTAATATTTACCGCAATCAAACGGGACAAACGAACTACCACTCCCGCCGGTTTCAATAGGAGCCTTGGGCCTCAACTTCTCTGCTAATATAGGTTTGTAATAAAGGTAGTTAGAGAGTAATGTATATTAAAGAAGTGTTACTACAGTGTTTCATCTGGTGAGTATAAGATCGTAATTGCCTCGGTAAATCTTCAAGCTAAAGAACAAATCTGATCAATCATATACATACCCGTATGTGAATACTTTATTCATAGCACTAGGGTTTACAACCCTTCAACAATCAGCAGCACGATACTGTCATCTGATCATTATTTCAACTAGCTATGGTATCTATGGTTAGACCTGGTTCCACGAAAGAAAAAATATCCACACTGTAATGACCCAAACTTTGAAGCAAACACCGAGTAACTGTAGATGGGCATTATTTTAGAGTCAGATCCAGCTTCTGCTTGTTTAATCCATCATAGAACTAAATCATCAACTTTTATTTGCAAGAATAACTTCAAACTTGCTGCTTCATGAGATATATACAGAAACAGTAGGTTCCTAAAAATCTTCATCAGTACCAATGGCTCAACAGAAAATTGAAGAGCGAGACTTAAAGAAATCATGGGCTGGCTGATTCAAATTTGAAGTACAACAGTGAATGGAAACAGTTAAATGGTCATCTAACAATCCTTTCAACCATTCTACTTGCCGATTTACTGCCTTGAATCAATAACATACTGGCTTATGGAGATTCCTTGCAAACAAATCTACATCCTGCACTGCACAGAGGCTATTACCATTGCCTTGCATGATGATTGCTTTGGATGCACACCTAAATTTCATCCTTCCACCCAACTACAACCAGGATTTTTCCTTGCTCCACTAGCTAACATGGCTTGCCTCATCTCATTGGCTTCAACTGTCCGGCCTGCAGCAACATAGATATCACGCAGGAGAATATAGTATCCGCCTTCATCTGGTTTCAATTCCAGCAACTTCTTTATAATCTTTTCCCCCATATCAACATCACCATGAATCCTGCAAGCTCCAAGCAGAGCTCCCCAAACAACATCATTGCATGGAATAGAAATATTTGCAAGTAGATCATAAGCCTCCTGTATTCGCCCTGCACGCCCCAACATATCTACCACTGCTCCATAATGCTCAATCCTAGGTTCAACTCCATAGTCCCTTTCCATTCTCTCAAACAATCTAATTCCATCATCCACCAACCCTTTATGAGCAAACGCAACCAGAAGCGCCAGAAGTGTCACTGAATCAGGCACAACCCCCGAACAAACCATCCGTTGAAACAACCTGAAAGCATCATCAGCATTCCCATGGTTCGCACATACGGTTATCATTGAGTTCCATGTGACCAAGCTCCTTCTCGTCATCCCATGAAACACGTACCATGCCTCCTCCAAGCATCCACACTTCCCATACATATCAATGAGCGCATTGCAAAGAGCAACCATCCAACCAAACCCATTCTCTTCCACGAAATGGTGAACCATCCTCCCTGTCTCTACATCTCCCAAAGTTGCACAAGCTGAGATCACACTCACCATGGTAACCTCGTCTGGCCACACCCCTGCATGCCTCATCTCCCTGAACAACTCCAGAGCATCTCTGGGTCGCCTAGCCCGGGAATACCCCGATAACATGGCAGTCCACGCAACCACATCCCTATGGGGCATTTCATCAAACACCCTCCTCGCAACTTCCAACTCACCAGCCTTTACGTGCGCCACAAGCAACCCAGACCAGGACACAACGTCAACCTTCAAACCCAGGTTCAAAGCATCCTCAAATGCCCTTCTTGCCAAAAGAGTCATCCCCCTATGGGCATACAAGTGTATCAGCCCGTTCTGAACGTGCAAGTGGCTGCAAAACCCAAACTTCAAAACAGCACCATGTATGTCGTTGTGGTGGGTCAAAGGGATGGTTCTTGAGCGGGACTTGAGCAAGAAGGTGAAGGAAAACTGATCCGGGGCGACGTCGTTTTGCATCATGACGTTGAAGAAGAGGGAAGAGAGAGAAGGGGAGGTGGAATGGGAGTGGGCGCGTATGAGGGTGTTGTAGAAGAAGGTGGTTCGGTGGGGCATTATATCGAACATTAGGTGAGCGTACCTCAAGTCTCCCAACGGCGACACCGCAGCGAACCGGAAGAGCTTGCCGAGGACCACCACGTGGTCGTCGAGGTGGGTACGGAACGCGTGCGCGTGGAGGAGCTTGAGGTCGCGCATGCACGTGCACCTCTGGGCCATTTGGACGAGGGTTGACGCAACAGTGGCGCTTCCCATTGTTGTTGCAATGCAAGACGAAGACTGTTCCTCAGATACCAAACGTTGGGAACGAATGAGACGAGGGTATTATAGTAACCTCTGTTTTCTGTTCCCTTAGAAGGAAGAAGGAAGAAGGAAGAGTCTAACTGTAACTGCACAATGTCAAATGTGACGAAGCATGTATGTGATGTCATCATGATACAATTTAAAAATAAACTAAAAATAAAAAACCATTTGTTCAATATTTTTTTTCCCAATCCAATTATAAGACAGGATAAAGCAATCTGAAATTATACATATGCAACCATTTTACCTGTGTTTTTTTTTCTTTATACAGCAACACGGGATTAACTATCATATCTTTCATTAAAAAGATATATTAAAATTTTAAATTAGAAGATAAATATAATAAAAAAAATATGTAATTGTCAAATAGTTAAATTTTTTTTATAGATGGGTGTTAAATATCGATTTTTTTAATTTTTTTATTTTTTTTTATAAATGTTCCGCCACTGGTACCATTGTCTTGGTGACATGCTTACCTTGTATGAACATGATAGTGGAAAAAAAAAATCAGGAATAGGGAAGATTTTACACAAATTTTTAAATTTGAAAAGATAATACAATATACAAAATCATTGTTTTAAGTCTTTGTGATTAAATTATGGTTAAATTTGTATTGGTAAAATAATTAAATTAATAATATTAAAAACATAATGTAATGACTATTTAAATCAAATTTAAAAAAAGAAATTATGCATATATTCCCAATTCATATACAGTAACAATCTAAATTATATATATTATAATGCTAAAGTCTCAATTTCAATAATAAATAATAATTTCTATTAACAATAACAAGTTTATTATGTAAAATTATTTTTTTTTCTATTTTTTAAAGAAAACTATCAAAATAACATCGATTAAACATTTTATTGACAGATATAAATTGGTTTTCGGTCATTATTTTCAGTTTTTTATTATTATTTTTTTCTATTTACTTTTTTCTAATTGGTTAAAAGCTCTTTTTGGTCCCAGTTTTGGTTAGGAAAATTCGAAATGGTCCCTGAGTTGATTTTGTGTTCAATTTCGTCCCAAAGAACGAATTTAATGTTCAATTTGGTCCTTTTCAGTAACTCCGTTAAAATTGTTAACGACAACTAGTCCACATGTTTAACTGCTAAGTGATGTGTCAGTTTTTTGCTGACTGGGATTTTAATGTTCAATTTTAATGTTCAATTTGGTCCTTTTTAAATTGTGGAACTTGTTTATTTCACTTTTTATACTTTTTCTTTTCTTTTCTTTCATTATTAATAGATTTTCATCTTCTTCTTCGTTGGCCACCATCAATGCAGCAACCACCATCTCCCTTGGGCCACCACCACGTTGGCCACTGCGAGAGCTTCCTCGTTCCTTTCTCTCGTGCAACCATGAATCTGAAACAACAAACCATACCCAAATCACAACCACTAATAACCTCGTTCCATAGCCATCATGGCTAATTCTCTTCTCCTCAAGATCTGCAAGAATGAGAGAAACCTTCCTTCAAACCTCCATGGTCATGGCTCAACCTGCAAGAAACCACCACAAAACCCTAAATTGAGAACGCGAAACCCTAATCACAATCATCCTCTTCTCGAGAACAACAACCAAACCACAATGTTGCCAGCCTAAAATCCCAAATCAGAAAACCCTAAAATCTCAATTCAGGATACTGTAAAATTTTAAATAAGAAAACCCTAAAATCCCAAATCAGAAAACTGTAAACCTAAATTAGAAAACCCCTAATATGAAAAAACCCAAATTGCATCATCACTTCACCATGTTTGTCCTTTCCGATTACAAAAGCACGTTACTGATGTCCAAGGCCAAAGTTGTTCTTCTCAAGTTGCAGAAGTTGTTCTTCGCAAGTTCCACAATTTAAAAAGATCCTAATTCTAACGGCTAAAAAGGACCAAATTGAACATTAAAATCCCAATCAGCAAAAAACTGACACATCACTTAGCAGTTAAACATGTGGACTAGTTGTCGTTAACAATTTTAACGGAGTTACTGAAAAGGACCAAATTGAACATTAAAT
This sequence comes from Vigna radiata var. radiata, assembly GCF_000741045.1. Classification (NCBI taxonomy): domain Eukaryota; kingdom Viridiplantae; phylum Streptophyta; class Magnoliopsida; order Fabales; family Fabaceae; genus Vigna; species Vigna radiata. The sequence continues at coordinate 17,670,528 of NC_028354.1, read as the reverse complement.
TCGTTCTTTGGGACGAAATTGAACACAAAATCAACTCAAGGACCATTTCGAATTTTTCTAACCAAAACTGGGACAAAAAAGAGCTTTTAACCTTTCTAATTCTAGTTAGTCGATATAGTTTATTTGAACTGCACATCAAAATCTTAATAGGCCTTCGTATCTGACAAACTGTTCAGTCAGTTTTTCAAAGCAATGAATTAAAACAAGTAATGTAAGTAGCAGTAGAAATAAAAACTTAAACCAACTGTATACATTTTGTAAACCTTAAAAAGATCTGAAATTTACTAATCCAGTGTTACATTCCATCAGTATAATAAACAATTGGAAGTAACAAGTTGTAGTCATTATAAACGAAACACATTCAATAACCTGTCAAGTGCCAAAATGAACAAATCCAAATGAGTAAAACCCATCTTAGAGGAGCTTCTTCCTCTCAAAGAATGTCTTCAAATGCCATAGTTGCAAACCAGCCACAGACAAGCAAACTAAAATTGAAAGAAAACTGTAGTTGAACATCTTGCTGTTAGTCTCGTCCGTAAGAAATTGCCTCTCTGTCTCCCTGTATCAGCCATCAAATAAATGCCATCAAAATTGATCAAAACCTCTGCCCTTGTAATGAATAAAAAGATCAATCTCCAATAGAGAGTGTGTGATCATACTAAGTCGAACCTTTCAAAGTTTAAACATAAAATAGGAATCTCATTCGTCAGTTTCATCAAACCTTTCTCTCCTTGGTTTGTTGTCATATTTATGAGGCTCAAAAAATATGTAATCAAAGAATTTGGTTACAAAAGGTGGAAAACGGGAGAGAAGGATATTGGTAGCATTAAAAGGGCAAATTTTATGATGAGCACCAACCCATTGAATGACCAGGGTTATGTCAGATTTAGTTTTAAACCTTCTTTATTTCTGTTTTGGTGGTGTGAGAAGGTTAATCGTCTAGTGATTTCATCCATATCGCTCTTTTGGGTGTAATAAGACAAATTAATAGAATTTAATTCTGCATGACAACATGGACCAAATCATTCTTGAATAGTACAAACACTTGGTAGTATGTAGTTAACACTAGGCATACAGAGAGAGATCCATCTCTGAAAAATGTTCAAATTTTCTTAGCCAACAACAATACGTTTCATACATTTTGCTATCAAGAGACTTTGAATGAGTGAAGCAGAACCCAATACCCATCAGATCACATGGAGAAACATTGTTTACTAAATCAAAGAGACCAAAAGCACCGGTAAACTTGTAAGCAGAAACTATGAATTTTTACCTTTCGCGAAGATAAAACATCTCGTCGTGGATAGATGTGACAGCGTCATTCAACTTCTTTAACTCCATTTCCATTTCCTAAGATGTCAAGAAATAACACTTTAGAAAACACACAAGTGCTTAAATCTATAAATCAGACATCCCTTTACCTGACAAAGATAAGTTGGTGTTTTAGAATTAGCTTATTCATGTGTATTAACTTCATTCATGAAACATCTTTCAGGTGTTGTATTAGCCACTACAATGACTAGCTTTTGTGATGTGATTCTCTCAATATTCTTACAATTGATATTAAGTGGAGTCTTTCACCGTGCCTCTTATAGCTGCAAATAAGTGGTAACGCTAGTAAGACATTATATATACCCCTTCCCACTACCAATGCAAAATATCAATTCGAAATTCTAGCCAACTCCGTGCTCAGGAAATATTAATTTATTATAGCTCATAGTAAGTCTCCCCACATCCTCAAACTAGGATGAAGCAATTATTTGTATATGCATTCCTGATAGAAGAATGTAATGGATAGAAAAGTTCAGTATAAAATGCCTAGTAAACAGCATTTAGCATAATCAATCATAAATATGACGGAGAAGTAGGTATGGCGAATTGGTAAGACTCCAAACTATTCCTCCAACGAATTCTATGAGAAGGAACATGGTAAGACTTACATCAATGTGGCTTTTCCTGCCACCATTTTTCCAGTCCTTGGCAGCAACCCCACTTTTCCAAACAAAATCAACGGTAACAGTATCCGTGGTATGCGCTGCCACCGTAAAACAAGCACTGTAATCACCAGACTCAGCTGCAGTAAATGCAAACTCACCATACAGCACATTATCTCCAATGTGATAACCATTTCCATTAGGCGAACGCACCTGGCAACAAACCATGTTATGCAAAGCCGATATGAATAAATGAAACATTGCATAAAACAATTACGAAATCTTTTAACAAGTAGACACTAAGTAACTATTGGAGATTCAATCGTTCTTGTTGCCTTTTGTACCTAACATACTTCGGTTGGGGAGGAAGGCACACTTCCAGGTTATTGCAGAAGAAATCTAAATATATTTTTAATTTCTAAAAAATGGACAAGTTTCAAGTTTAATTTCCATTTAAAATAACTGTTTCTTTTTTCCACCAAAACTGAAATAATTTAATTGTTATGCATCGATAACGTTACATTGTAAATCAATAAAGTATTACGATTGATATAAAAGATGTAAAAAAAAGAAGAAAAACTAATTTAATGATTTGTGATCGGATAATTTAGACAATGCGCTGTCCTTTTTTAAAAAAAATTCTTGATTATTTTCCTTTAAAAATCTCAGTTTCTATGCTGATTCTAGAATAGATAAAATAATTAAACGGATAAATAATATGTATTCTAGGAATCTCCAGTTTTCTTTAAAAGTGTTTGATGCAATACAGATCGTAGTAAATGTCATGATGTATCGACACAATAACACAAAAAATTTCATATTGTTTTAAAAACGAAAATCAAAATTCACGAATTAAAACTGAACGAGTACGATCGAAAAGGATCGAATCCCATACCCTAACAATGATCTTGTGATGATCAGGAACGGTGCCGACGCTGTTGGGGTTAATGACGTGGTAATTGCCGGAGGAGAAGGTGTTGGCCTTAATGTCCTCGGAAATGCACTTCGTGTGAGGGGATTTCAGCTCGAACATCATCGACTCCACAATGCTACACATCAATGCAGGGGCCAAAAGAAAAACCATAAGAAGAGGAAGATTGGACATTATGGCAATGGAATGTTCTTGATTTGGGATTTGAGGGTAATGAAAATCGCATTTGTTTGTCTACGGAAATGAAGAAGCAATCAAAACGACAATGCACAACGAACTTAACTACCTCCTCTGTCAGAAATTTTCCTTTTCCATTTTTGTGAAAGGTCATTTTGATCCCCAATATATATGAAGTTAGTCTTTGAAATCTCTCAAGTGCAATATGTGAATCAAATTAATATTAAACTCATAATAAATTTAAGAATTTAAAGAAAGCAATAAAAAATATCATTCGATATTCTTTGGTTTCGAGAACTCTGTCACCAAAGCTTTGGTTTATAGTGACATACATTAATTATTTGGTTTAGGGTTTACAAAGCCAAATACTTTGACCTTGGCTCTATAAGCAAAGAAGCAACTTTTCTCAGCAACATTTGGTCAAACATTGTTGGAAGTCTTAACTCCTAATAAGTTTGAAATAATTTTCTAACTCAATTTTCTAGAACTAAATTAAAATAAAATAATGTTTTTAATGTCATAGAGAGTTATTATTAGAATTTTTCCTATTTAAATTTATAAATTGTTGGGTCTATTGTTTTAGTGATTATAGAATCTTCCATTAATGTCTAGTTTAACGTTAAATATGTATTATTAGGTATGAGAGATTTGTGTTGGATGTCCCGTATTAATTAGTGATAAAAATCAGTTTGTAAATCTTATCTTATAAGTCCATTTTATAAAGTTGAATTAGATTTAAAATTCACTTTTTAACATGATATCAGAATCATTATTTAAAGTCTATCGTAATGAGATTTGTTATCTATTAAATTTATCATTTCACTCGCTATTGGACTACGTAAAAAAAAAAATAAAGAAAGAAAAAGAAAATATCAATACAATAATGGTAACACTACGTGAACTTAAAGGATTATTAGGTTTATGTTCGAGAACACGTTAAATACATTCATAAATTACAAAGAAATCCACCAAATTAACTTCGTTAAAGATGAAGTTTACATACAAAAATGAAAAGTAATTATAAACATATGCATATGTCCTCGAAGAGAAGAAAATTTCCACCCTATGCTCCATAGGTGGGCCAAATATATAACACATCGAGACTCTAAAGAAAATTTCTTTAGATTACATTTTTGTCTTTTCTTTTTCTTAATTTATTAGTTATAATCAATCTTCCTTCTTGTACCCACATACAACAACTATAATAAAATAAATAGAAATATTGAACAAAATTAGAAAAAAAATAATAAAATTCATAACGTGTGCTATTCTAATATTAAAAAATTTAATTATTTTTTAAAATCAACTAAAAATAATTTATAAAATTTATCTTATGACTATTTTTTTCTTTATTTTTCATCTTCGTTATTAATTGATGAGTCTTTTCATAAAGAATTAGTAAAGTATATAATATCAAATATAAATCAAACTCGCATTATAATGCATTATCATTATTTTTAACTTAAAATTTGAAGATTTTACATATCTTTATCATGTTTCATTTTTATTTAATGAAAGACTTGGACTCATATTTAAATTTTTAACTTTAATTACTAATCATCAGAAAAAGAATTTTATACCTAAATAGATTTTGAGCACATGCATGATTGAATTTGAAGAAATGGACAAAAGATGATAATTAGTAGGGTCTGATGTAATTGACAGAAAGTGGGGTTTCTTGCATGTTATGTCTAGTGAAGACTTTAGTTACAATGATTTATCAATTCTATATGTCGTTAAATAAAAAAGGAGAAAAATGTTTTTTTAATAATTTTTTTATAATATTTATATAATAATATATGATTGACCTGTTTTAAATATATAAATTAATAAATTAACATATAATTTATTATAAAAAAAGTTGTTAAAAAAATTATTACCTTATCATAATCCATTAAAAAATTCCAATCATTATCTATTTGGGTTTAATTGTTATGATAATGAATTACGATAGAATCACAATAGATAGAGCTAGAAACTTTCATCATAATAAGAAACAAACATCAACATCAATTAAGACTTCTCGCCATGAAAAATCAGGTCAATCACCTTTCACAATTAATGTAAATATATGCATCTATTATAAATTATAAATGTATATATGTAAATAAGAGATAGGAATTTAATTAAAATAGATAAGTGGATTTTTTAATGATAATGATATTTAAACAATATTTTTCTGATAATATTTGAATATTGATTATGTGTCAACTGTGATTGGTCAAAAATTACTTTATAATAATATTTATGATTATGATTATTGATTGTGGAATAATTTTTGACTAATCATATATTTACACTTAATCAATATTCAAATGTTATAAAAAAAATGCTGTATATCATTATCCATCTTTTAATGACATCTTGTTTCTATTTTAACTTTAACATTTTTGCCGTCCTGCGTTTTCATTTTCTTAAGTGTGCGTGTCTACTTCCTAAATGTTCATTTTATTTATACACGTATTATGTATAATGTTTATATGAACCAAAGTTTTACACCAATGCTATAATGTCAAATAATCCACAAATACATGAAAATAAAAAACAAAAAATATACTGTTTGCATATGTTTTTGAAATCTGGATCTTCTTTAGCCACGCCTCTTTCCATCCAAATCGATATTGTCCACTACATCTAATGGTCTATGAAAGTTGCTCAATTAATCATAAGTTTATTCAATTTTTAAAGCTTGGTTATTTTAAATTCCTCTACACAACTTTAAAACATTTTTTCTTTTAACATATAAAAAATAAAAATAATAAAATAATTACATATATATCATTACTTTAAATAAAAGTTAGGGTGAAAAAATAAAATATTTTTAAAAGCTAAATGATCTTTACAAAATTTGAATAATAAACCATAATGAAATGTAAAAAAAAAAAAAAACTGTTGAAAATATTTTTAAGTAAATGATGATTTTGTTAAAGAAAAACATTCTATAATTTAGTTATAATAATATATAATGTCACAATTTATTTTGAGTTAGAATCAATATAGAATGTCATATTCTAAATCGGTTAGAAATATAACCTGTGTATAAAATGACATATTGTTTATTTGCTTAGAACTTTTCATTACACACAAAAGACAAGAACTCACCTATATAAGTAATATGTACATGAAAAACAATTAAAATATCTCACATGAGACAACAACACATGCAAACTCATTAACACAAATAGTTCAAATAACAAAAAATAATGATAAGATATACATTTTTATATTTATTTCACATAATATAAAATTTAAATAATTTTTTTAAAAAAAAGAGTAAAAAATAATAAAAAAATGTCAAATAAATAAAAGAATTTTATGTATGTGAAAGTATCATCATTGAATAAAAAATAATCATAACACAACATATCATCACTATTATACATACTAAGATATGCATCGGTTTATACATAATCAATAAACATCACCACTACAAAAAAAATTAATATTATCGATGGTCAAAATTTGTCTGTAAACTGAAATTATCTATGGTTTATTCAGTCAAAATTATATTGATAAAAGCGTTGTTGGTAAATTTTATCAATTTTCTTTCTGTGGATAATTACTAACAAATTTTTCTGTTGATAATTCCGTCGATAATTATCGACGAAAAAATCAATCGGTAAATCTAACGTGATTTGGTTCATCTTTTTCTCCACTCTTCTTATTCTTCTTTCTTTTATTTGTATCAAATGAATAAAACATTAAAAATATTATCAAAGCTCATGCCAAATAGTGCAAGGTCCATCCCTTATGTAAGGGCGGTGACAATCGTTAGCTTTGGTTGGACTTAGAGCGAACAACAACGACATTCTACAATGGTGGCAATGCTTGGTTGCATGGTAGTACTTGGTTGTATCGTTATGTGAAAGAGGAAGAACAGAGGCACCCTAGCTGAACAAAGATGGAGGTGGCCTGGTTGAATGAAGACGGTAGCCTGACTGAACGGAGATAAAGGGAGCCTAGCTTTATAGCTAAAGTGGTCTGAGCTGAGATAAGGAACTAAGAAAACATGGAGGTTGCTTCAGGAAAAATTTATGAGCACCTACGAGAGAGAAAAATAAATATTGTGTATGTCTCGCAGACAAAGAGGAAAAATAAACAGAAAAAATCCCATTCCTTTTACTTATGCATAAATAATAACTATTATCTCTTTTATGTTCTGGGTGTTGTCTCATTTATTTTTTATTAATTCTTTGATCTTTGTAGAGTTTAAAAATATTGTCTAAAGTTATATATTAATTTTATCAAATTGATTATTATTTTGTCTGAAAAGATAATATAATTATCTATAACTTTTATATTGACTTTAAGCTTTAATCAAATTATTCACCATGTCTAAAATTATAAAGAAACCCTTTCTTCTACTAATAAAAAAGATAATAATTTGAGTTCTTGATATATTTTAGCGAAGTTAACTCGTTATTTATCATATAGTGATACGACTGTTATAAAAATCATTTTTCCAAATTAAGTAAAAAAAAAAAGCATACTTAGTGTTTCAGTGGAATTAGTCCGAGGGTCGGGCGTCCTTTCTGAGAATGCAATCCTCCGATGAGTGTTTGATCCGTAAAGACACTTCGACGCTCAAGTCAGATATGTTTTATAAGAAATATCTATATTTTATTAGGATAGATCATGATCCTTTGTACCTGGATAACAATTGTATATTTGTAGGGTTTGTGGTAGTCCAACACATTGATTAATCATTAAACCAGACAATCAAACTCAGTAATACCTGTTAATTGTCCATTAATACCATATTTTTGTGCAATATGATCTGTCAATCACTAATAAATAGTGTATATTTGCATTTAATATGGTCATTAAACATATTAATTGGCCATTAATGATATTTACCTTTCTTGATTAGTGTTTGTCTGACCGCTCGTCGGTTGCCTACTTTGGCCCCAAATTCTCCTTAACCGATCGGTCACCAGGGTATAGTAGATTAAGCCCCCTAAGCCCCGAGCAACTGTTTTGCAGGTGTGAAAGGGTTTAAATATGTCAGGCGAATTTGGACGAGAGTGGGAGTTCACGAGGAACGTTCCCCATTGCTTGATTTAGGACGAGAGTGGGAGTTCACGATGAGCGTTCCCCACTGCTCGGTTTAGGATGAGAGTGGAAGTTCACGAGGAGCATTCCCCAACAGTCGGTTTAGGACGAGAGTGGGAGTTCACGAGGAGTGTTCCCTACCGCTCGGTTTAGGACGATAATGGGAGTTCACGAGGAACGTTCCCCACTGCTCGGTCTTGTAATATTGCAGCAAGTCCAACGATTGAACAAAAGTGGTCTGACTTTATTAAGATTGTAAACACATGTCTTTTCAAAAGAACTTATTCAAAACAAAATATCACACCAGAATTCAATTAACCTAAACATGAAAAAGGTCACTTTCCAATTGTTAGAAAGGACCTTTTATTTTGTCGCCTGGTTGATATGTCCTCGAATCGAGCGGTTAGGGCTGCGACTGCGGCTGCGGCTTCGACTGTGCCTTCATTCATCTCTTCCATGTGGCCGTTCGGCTTTTCTCCTTGGCGACCTAGGTGGGCTTTTGTATCTTGTCCACTCCTTCTACACATACTTACGGAGATGACCCGCACGAATGAGTGTTTCGAGTTCATCCTTAAGTGTTACACATTCTTCGGTGGTATGTCCTAAGTTTTGATGGTATTGACAATACTTTCCTTTATCAACATTTTTAGGTGAACAAAGTTCCTGATCGAAAGAAGTTCGGCACTAAAAACTTCCCTAAGGATCTTTGTCCTGGATGCATTAACGGGTGTGTAATAATCAAACTTAAGTTCTCGGTGAAAGTCCTTTGGTTGAGAACCCCCTCCCCTATCGCTGAACGACCGTCTGCTGTCTTTCCTGCCCCCTCCCGTATCAACTTCTTGCTGTCTTCCTTGCGAGATTCACATATCTTTCATACGGATAAACTCAATTGTTTTGATGAAGACAGCAGGAAGAAAAAGAGGCAATTAGAGCTTTTATTTTTTCTTAAGTTTTTGGAATTAGAGATGGAGGTGCGGAAAAAGAAGGTAAATTAAAGACCCCATAAATTATTCTTAAAAAAATATATTTTAGGGACGGTTTTATTAGTAACAAAAGAGTTAAAAAAAGAAAACTATCTACAGTTACAAGCATAAACCGCATGAACATATTCGGAGTTTCCAAAACTAGAAAATGAAATAAATGTAACTTGAAATTATTGGATAAATTTTAACGCTAGTTTATTGCCATACGTGTCGAGTATATAAACACAACCCAACTTTATTTTACTCTTATAAAATATTTATTTAAAGTACAATTAAATAATTTAATTAAATCAAATAAATAAAAATATCATTGTTATTTTTATTTTATTTAAAAGAAAATAAAAACAGGAAGTTACACTAATAGCCTGCTCAATTCCAGATTCAGTAACATATTATTGACAAAATAAATTTATGTGTAATTAAATGTAAATGTATGGTTAATGGGAATGGGTGGTTTTGACGGTAAGCACGTATCATCTTCACCCTATAAATTGTCAGATAAGTATATATCCTCATGCATGCATCTACACACCTTATTTATTTTTGGAAAAAATCTATTTTAAAAACTCTTGTTTTATAATTTTTTAATAACGCATAGTTTATGATCAGTCCGTTTCAAATATTTTTCTAGAATAAATTACCAATAAAATGGTAACACGTATTTTATTATAAAAAAAATTATTAGAAAGAAGTTGTTAAAATATCATTATCTTTTATTTTTTCATGCTAATGCATTATTAGAATAACTTCATTTTTTAATATACATACTTTGTGTCAGTGGCTTATTACTTTTTAAGTCAAGTGGTATATTTATATACTGAGATCGAATTTAAATATAGAAGATTAGAGGGTAAAATAAAAGAAAAATGATATTTTGACATCAATTTTTGACACTGTACACGTGTCAAAACGTAATTGGACGATTTTAAATAAAAAAAAGTTGAGACAAGAATATATTTGGAAGAAAAAAACTAAAGTGTCTTTTTTTTAATTTGAAATCGTTCAACCACATTTTGACACATTTGCAATGTCAAAATAGTGTCAAAAAATTAATGTCAAAATATTATTTTACACCTTGGAAAATGATATTTTAACACCATTTTTTTACACCATTTTGACACTACACACATGTCAAAATGTGTTTGGACGATCTCAAATTAAAAAAATAAACTTTGGTTTTTCTCTTCCAAATATACCCCTGCCTCAACTTTTTTAATTTGAAATCGTCCAATCACATTTTGACACATGTGCAGTGTCAAAATGGTGTCA